>NW_027442476.1:0-112158 GCF_048569485.1 Anomaloglossus baeobatrachus | reverse complement strand
GAGGAAGTGTGAAAAGTGAATGGGCCAAATTGAGGTGCATATGAAGACGTATGCTTTCTTCCAATTCATTAAATCGGGCTAATATGAATCAGGTGAATTGAGTTCTGCTTTTGGAAACTGGGTTAAGAAGGGGTGCACCGTTCCTGGAGGTACTGCAATACCAGGTCAATGCGTGGAGTGGACAGAGCAAGCTCTTTTTCCATCTCCCTGTTCTAAAAATCCATTTAATATATGGTCCCCAGATAGGGGACGTATCAGATATTAAACTGATAAGAACAGATTTTTGATTTAATGAAGCTTTCCAAAGCACCACAAAAAATGCATGACCGAAGTCACACCAAAAACAGTGCAAAGGCTAGGATTCGTGTGGACCCCACCGTGAGGAGAGGGTCCCCAAAAATCAACCCCGTCCCTCCGAGCCAGAAGGCCACAGCAAGGGTTAGGGATCTTCGGTGCTCCCCCAAGCCGAAGCCTGGTTGAGCCTTGTCGTTGCTCCCAGCGTCCACCCAGGCATCTTACCCAAGTGGAGTAGAGAGCTACTAGTTGTTGGTTTCGCAGCCGAAACTGCCCGGACCGTCAACCGGTGTTGGTTTCTCAGCCCAAGGCTAACCGGACCTCCAACCGGGTGTTGGTTTCTCAGCCGAAGCTGACCCAGACATCCAACCGGGTGTTGGTTTTTCAGCCGAAGCTGACCCGGACCTCCAACCGGGTGTTAGTTTCTCAGCCCAAAGCTGACCAGACCTCCGACCGGGATTATAAAAATTTCCCTTCCTAGCCAGAAGGCCGGGATAGGGTAATATGCTCAAAAAGTATGAAAAGGCAAGGTACGGTGTGCTACAGAGCCCAAGGCTTGCCGGGGTCCCAAGCCAGCAAGCTCAGACTCACTCCAGGGTCGTCAGTCCTGGGGCACGTTGTACCATAGCCCCCCATCCTTACTCAGTCTAATAGCCTCGATCCTGGTAGGGCCATGTTTTCCACTAGATGAATATACTATCCACCCAGTGTACTAGCAAGCGCAACCTTCCAGTGTGCATTGTATCATTGTGCTAAGGTGGCCTGGAGCTTAAACCACCTCTTCGAACAACACTACACTTGATCTTAGCCAAAAGGCCGAGAAGCGATAACCAGAATTGGTTTGGGCCTCGAGTGGCACCCTGGCCTATGCCGGACACATCTTAGGGAGAGAGAGCGAGAGGGAGACAAACCCACGCCTACACAAGACATTTTGTCACCCAAGCCAACCCTTGAAAAGGCTGCTTTGCAGAGCAAAAACAAGAAGAATGGTGCGTTTTGCAGCCGCCGCCCACTGCAATGAATCTGAATAACTCCTCCTTTAGGGCGCAAGCAACTCCCCTCCCCCTTGCAGTCTTTCCAATTCACGATACAAAAAGACGGACAGGACAGGTTGCCTGACTTTCCGTCACTGCCACCCTTTGCCATCCTTACCCGTAGAAAGCCCTTTCATCATCCCCAAACCCTAATCTTTTCCCTTTCCTTCCCAGCCCCCAAACCCTGCCCTCTGTACCTTTCTCACCACCCGCTTCCCTTCTCCTGTCATCCCCCTACCACCCGGGAAAAAAAGAGATTGCCCCCTCCTTCCACTAGCCCACCCTCCCACCCAAAGAACAACTTCTTCTGCGCAGCTTGTTTTCTAGGCAGCAGCGCTATTGTGATGTCATCGGGGGGCATTGTGACAAGCCGCCAGTGTTCCGTCTCTTCATGTTGTGCACAGTTCAAACGGAAAATACATCAACAGGCAGACTACAGAAAAGCTTACTATCAAAGGTTAGAGGGGGGCTTTCTCAGAGGGCTTTTTACAGTTTTTCTATTCCCAATTAGCCGTTTAAGTGTACTTATTGAAAGTAGTAATTCTTTCATAGGCCGCCCTTTCTTAGTATTTGACGTTCCTTATATTGCGGTATGAGGCTTCGCAGTAGGTTGCAAACATTCATCACCCATGACTGTCCCCAATTGAGCTCAGAAGCTCAATGTCTATCATGACCTCTCTTTTAGAATGTCCAAGAGCAAGCAAACTATTCCTCCAGGAGAGGGCGCCAACAGACTACTAAAGAGATCATCATTACTCAAAGAAAACCCCAAAAACCAATGCATGATAGGAATAAACAGGTAACTTTCTTTGGAGTGGAAGCGGAGAGATCGCACCAGATGCCAATTCTAGATCTTATCACACCTGTGGTCACTGCAGCAGCAGGTGAATCCACTTTGTCCAAAAGGGATCTATTCCATTCAATTGCAAATGATCTAGATAAGACAGAGAACTGCAGCACGGGGACATAGCCGAGTTGGTCAGGTTGAGTGGTGATGAGTTTGCTATTTGGATGAATAAAGAAAGTCAAAAGTGTGAAAGATAAAAAACAAAAGGAGGAAGTGTGAAAAGTGAATGGGCCAAATTGAGGTGCATATGAAGACGTATGCTTTCTTCCAATTCATTAAATCGGGCTAATATGAATCAGGTGAATTGAGTTCTGCTTTTGGAAACTGGGTTAAGAAGGGGTGCACCGTTCCTGGAGGTACTGCAATACCAGGTCAATGCGTGGAGTGGACAGAGCAAGCTCTTTTTCCATCTCCCTGTTCTAAAAATCCATTTAATATATGGTCCCCAGATAGGGGACGTATCAGATATTAAACTGATAAGAACAGATACTACACTTGATCTTAGCCAAAAGGCCGAGAAGCGATAACCAGAATTGGTTTGGGCCTCGAGTGGCACCCTGGCCTATGCCGGACACATCTTAGGGAGAGAGAGCGAGAGGGAGACAAACCCACGCCTACACAAGACATTTTGTCACCCAAGCCAACCCTTGAAAAGGCTGCTTTGCAGAGCAAAAACAAGAAGAATGGTGCGTTTTGCAGCCGCCGCCCACTGCAATGAATCTGAATAACTCCTCCTTTAGGGCGCAAGCAACTCCCCTCCCCCTTGCAGTCTTTCCAATTCACGATACAAAAAGACGGACAGGACAGGTTGCCTGACTTTCCGTCACTGCCACCCTTTGCCATCCTTACCCGTAGAAAGCCCTTTCATCATCCCCAAACCCTAATCTTTTCCCTTTCCTTCCCAGCCCCCAAACCCTGCCCTCTGTACCTTTCTCACCACCCGCTTCCCTTCTCCTGTCATCCCCCTACCACCCGGGAAAAAAAGAGATTGCCCCCTCCTTCCACTAGCCCACCCTCCCACCCAAAGAACAACTTCTTCTGCGCAGCTTGTTTTCTAGGCAGCAGCGCTATTGTGATGTCATCGGGGGGCATTGTGACAAGCCGCCAGTGTTCCGTCTCTTCATGTTGTGCACAGTTCAAACGGAAAATACATCAACAGGCAGACTACAGAAAAGCTTACTATCAAAGGTTAGAGGGGGGCTTTCTCAGAGGGCTTTTTACAGTTTTTCTATTCCCAATTAGCCGTTTAAGTGTACTTATTGAAAGTAGTAATTCTTTCATAGGCCGCCCTTTCTTAGTATTTGACGTTCCTTATATTGCGGTATGAGGCTTCGCAGTAGGTTGCAAACATTCATCACCCATGACTGTCCCCAATTGAGCTCAGAAGCTCAATGTCTATCATGACCTCTCTTTTAGAATGTCCAAGAGCAAGCAAACTATTCCTCCAGGAGAGGGCGCCAACAGACTACTAAAGAGATCATCATTACTCAAAGAAAACCCCAAAAACCAATGCATGATAGGAATAAACAGGTAACTTTCTTTGGAGTGGAAGCGGAGAGATCGCACCAGATGCCAATTCTAGATCTTATCACACCTGTGGTCACTGCAGCAGCAGGTGAATCCACTTTGTCCAAAAGGGATCTATTCCATTCAATTGCAAATGATCTAGATAAGACAGAGAACTGCAGCACGGGGACATAGCCGAGTTGGTCAGGTTGAGTGGTGATGAGTTTGCTATTTGGATGAATAAAGAAAGTCAAAAGTGTGAAAGATAAAAAACAAAAGGAGGAAGTGTGAAAAGTGAATGGGCCAAATTGAGGTGCATATGAAGACGTATGCTTTCTTCCAATTCATTAAATCGGGCTAATATGAATCAGGTGAATTGAGTTCTGCTTTTGGAAACTGGGTTAAGAAGGGGTGCACCGTTCCTGGAGGTACTGCAATACCAGGTCAATGCGTGGAGTGGACAGAGCAAGCTCTTTTTCCATCTCCCTGTTCTAAAAATCCATTTAATATATGGTCCCCAGATAGGGGACGTATCAGATATTAAACTGATAAGAACAGATACTACACTTGATCTTAGCCAAAAGGCCGAGAAGCGATAACCAGAATTGGTTTGGGCCTCGAGTGGCACCCTGGCCTATGCCGGACACATCTTAGGGAGAGAGAGCGAGAGGGAGACAAACCCACGCCTACACAAGACATTTTGTCACCCAAGCCAACCCTTGAAAAGGCTGCTTTGCAGAGCAAAAACAAGAAGAATGGTGCGTTTTGCAGCCGCCGCCCACTGCAATGAATCTGAATAACTCCTCCTTTAGGGCGCAAGCAACTCCCCTCCCCCTTGCAGTCTTTCCAATTCACGATACAAAAAGACGGACAGGACAGGTTGCCTGACTTTCCGTCACTGCCACCCTTTGCCATCCTTACCCGTAGAAAGCCCTTTCATCATCCCCAAACCCTAATCTTTTCCCTTTCCTTCCCAGCCCCCAAACCCTGCCCTCTGTACCTTTCTCACCACCCGCTTCCCTTCTCCTGTCATCCCCCTACCACCCGGGAAAAAAAGAGATTGCCCCCTCCTTCCACTAGCCCACCCTCCCACCCAAAGAACAACTTCTTCTGCGCAGCTTGTTTTCTAGGCAGCAGCGCTATTGTGATGTCATCGGGGGGCATTGTGACAAGCCGCCAGTGTTCCGTCTCTTCATGTTGTGCACAGTTCAAACGGAAAATACATCAACAGGCAGACTACAGAAAAGCTTACTATCAAAGGTTAGAGGGGGGCTTTCTCAGAGGGCTTTTTACAGTTTTTCTATTCCCAATTAGCCGTTTAAGTGTACTTATTGAAAGTAGTAATTCTTTCATAGGCCGCCCTTTCTTAGTATTTGACGTTCCTTATATTGCGGTATGAGGCTTCGCAGTAGGTTGCAAACATTCATCACCCATGACTGTCCCCAATTGAGCTCAGAAGCTCAATGTCTATCATGACCTCTCTTTTAGAATGTCCAAGAGCAAGCAAACTATTCCTCCAGGAGAGGGCGCCAACAGACTACTAAAGAGATCATCATTACTCAAAGAAAACCCCAAAAACCAATGCATGATAGGAATAAACAGGTAACTTTCTTTGGAGTGGAAGCGGAGAGATCGCACCAGATGCCAATTCTAGATCTTATCACACCTGTGGTCACTGCAGCAGCAGGTGAATCCACTTTGTCCAAAAGGGATCTATTCCATTCAATTGCAAATGATCTAGATAAGACAGAGAACTGCAGCACGGGGACATAGCCGAGTTGGTCAGGTTGAGTGGTGATGAGTTTGCTATTTGGATGAATAAAGAAAGTCAAAAGTGTGAAAGATAAAAAACAAAAGGAGGAAGTGTGAAAAGTGAATGGGCCAAATTGAGGTGCATATGAAGACGTATGCTTTCTTCCAATTCATTAAATCGGGCTAATATGAATCAGGTGAATTGAGTTCTGCTTTTGGAAACTGGGTTAAGAAGGGGTGCACCGTTCCTGGAGGTACTGCAATACCAGGTCAATGCGTGGAGTGGACAGAGCAAGCTCTTTTTCCATCTCCCTGTTCTAAAAATCCATTTAATATATGGTCCCCAGATAGGGGACGTATCAGATATTAAACTGATAAGAACAGATACTACACTTGATCTTAGCCAAAAGGCCGAGAAGCGATAACCAGAATTGGTTTGGGCCTCGAGTGGCACCCTGGCCTATGCCGGACACATCTTAGGGAGAGAGAGCGAGAGGGAGACAAACCCACGCCTACACAAGACATTTTGTCACCCAAGCCAACCCTTGAAAAGGCTGCTTTGCAGAGCAAAAACAAGAAGAATGGTGCGTTTTGCAGCCGCCGCCCACTGCAATGAATCTGAATAACTCCTCCTTTAGGGCGCAAGCAACTCCCCTCCCCCTTGCAGTCTTTCCAATTCACGATACAAAAAGACGGACAGGACAGGTTGCCTGACTTTCCGTCACTGCCACCCTTTGCCATCCTTACCCGTAGAAAGCCCTTTCATCATCCCCAAACCCTAATCTTTTCCCTTTCCTTCCCAGCCCCCAAACCCTGCCCTCTGTACCTTTCTCACCACCCGCTTCCCTTCTCCTGTCATCCCCCTACCACCCGGGAAAAAAAGAGATTGCCCCCTCCTTCCACTAGCCCACCCTCCCACCCAAAGAACAACTTCTTCTGCGCAGCTTGTTTTCTAGGCAGCAGCGCTATTGTGATGTCATCGGGGGGCATTGTGACAAGCCGCCAGTGTTCCGTCTCTTCATGTTGTGCACAGTTCAAACGGAAAATACATCAACAGGCAGACTACAGAAAAGCTTACTATCAAAGGTTAGAGGGGGGCTTTCTCAGAGGGCTTTTTACAGTTTTTCTATTCCCAATTAGCCGTTTAAGTGTACTTATTGAAAGTAGTAATTCTTTCATAGGCCGCCCTTTCTTAGTATTTGACGTTCCTTATATTGCGGTATGAGGCTTCGCAGTAGGTTGCAAACATTCATCACCCATGACTGTCCCCAATTGAGCTCAGAAGCTCAATGTCTATCATGACCTCTCTTTTAGAATGTCCAAGAGCAAGCAAACTATTCCTCCAGGAGAGGGCGCCAACAGACTACTAAAGAGATCATCATTACTCAAAGAAAACCCCAAAAACCAATGCATGATAGGAATAAACAGGTAACTTTCTTTGGAGTGGAAGCGGAGAGATCGCACCAGATGCCAATTCTAGATCTTATCACACCTGTGGTCACTGCAGCAGCAGGTGAATCCACTTTGTCCAAAAGGGATCTATTCCATTCAATTGCAAATGATCTAGATAAGACAGAGAACTGCAGCACGGGGACATAGCCGAGTTGGTCAGGTTGAGTGGTGATGAGTTTGCTATTTGGATGAATAAAGAAAGTCAAAAGTGTGAAAGATAAAAAACAAAAGGAGGAAGTGTGAAAAGTGAATGGGCCAAATTGAGGTGCATATGAAGACGTATGCTTTCTTCCAATTCATTAAATCGGGCTAATATGAATCAGGTGAATTGAGTTCTGCTTTTGGAAACTGGGTTAAGAAGGGGTGCACCGTTCCTGGAGGTACTGCAATACCAGGTCAATGCGTGGAGTGGACAGAGCAAGCTCTTTTTCCATCTCCCTGTTCTAAAAATCCATTTAATATATGGTCCCCAGATAGGGGACGTATCAGATATTAAACTGATAAGAACAGATACTACACTTGATCTTAGCCAAAAGGCCGAGAAGCGATAACCAGAATTGGTTTGGGCCTCGAGTGGCACCCTGGCCTATGCCGGACACATCTTAGGGAGAGAGAGCGAGAGGGAGACAAACCCACGCCTACACAAGACATTTTGTCACCCAAGCCAACCCTTGAAAAGGCTGCTTTGCAGAGCAAAAACAAGAAGAATGGTGCGTTTTGCAGCCGCCGCCCACTGCAATGAATCTGAATAACTCCTCCTTTAGGGCGCAAGCAACTCCCCTCCCCCTTGCAGTCTTTCCAATTCACGATACAAAAAGACGGACAGGACAGGTTGCCTGACTTTCCGTCACTGCCACCCTTTGCCATCCTTACCCGTAGAAAGCCCTTTCATCATCCCCAAACCCTAATCTTTTCCCTTTCCTTCCCAGCCCCCAAACCCTGCCCTCTGTACCTTTCTCACCACCCGCTTCCCTTCTCCTGTCATCCCCCTACCACCCGGGAAAAAAAGAGATTGCCCCCTCCTTCCACTAGCCCACCCTCCCACCCAAAGAACAACTTCTTCTGCGCAGCTTGTTTTCTAGGCAGCAGCGCTATTGTGATGTCATCGGGGGGCATTGTGACAAGCCGCCAGTGTTCCGTCTCTTCATGTTGTGCACAGTTCAAACGGAAAATACATCAACAGGCAGACTACAGAAAAGCTTACTATCAAAGGTTAGAGGGGGGCTTTCTCAGAGGGCTTTTTACAGTTTTTCTATTCCCAATTAGCCGTTTAAGTGTACTTATTGAAAGTAGTAATTCTTTCATAGGCCGCCCTTTCTTAGTATTTGACGTTCCTTATATTGCGGTATGAGGCTTCGCAGTAGGTTGCAAACATTCATCACCCATGACTGTCCCCAATTGAGCTCAGAAGCTCAATGTCTATCATGACCTCTCTTTTAGAATGTCCAAGAGCAAGCAAACTATTCCTCCAGGAGAGGGCGCCAACAGACTACTAAAGAGATCATCATTACTCAAAGAAAACCCCAAAAACCAATGCATGATAGGAATAAACAGGTAACTTTCTTTGGAGTGGAAGCGGAGAGATCGCACCAGATGCCAATTCTAGATCTTATCACACCTGTGGTCACTGCAGCAGCAGGTGAATCCACTTTGTCCAAAAGGGATCTATTCCATTCAATTGCAAATGATCTAGATAAGACAGAGAACTGCAGCACGGGGACATAGCCGAGTTGGTCAGGTTGAGTGGTGATGAGTTTGCTATTTGGATGAATAAAGAAAGTCAAAAGTGTGAAAGATAAAAAACAAAAGGAGGAAGTGTGAAAAGTGAATGGGCCAAATTGAGGTGCATATGAAGACGTATGCTTTCTTCCAATTCATTAAATCGGGCTAATATGAATCAGGTGAATTGAGTTCTGCTTTTGGAAACTGGGTTAAGAAGGGGTGCACCGTTCCTGGAGGTACTGCAATACCAGGTCAATGCGTGGAGTGGACAGAGCAAGCTCTTTTTCCATCTCCCTGTTCTAAAAATCCATTTAATATATGGTCCCCAGATAGGGGACGTATCAGATATTAAACTGATAAGAACAGATACTACACTTGATCTTAGCCAAAAGGCCGAGAAGCGATAACCAGAATTGGTTTGGGCCTCGAGTGGCACCCTGGCCTATGCCGGACACATCTTAGGGAGAGAGAGCGAGAGGGAGACAAACCCACGCCTACACAAGACATTTTGTCACCCAAGCCAACCCTTGAAAAGGCTGCTTTGCAGAGCAAAAACAAGAAGAATGGTGCGTTTTGCAGCCGCCGCCCACTGCAATGAATCTGAATAACTCCTCCTTTAGGGCGCAAGCAACTCCCCTCCCCCTTGCAGTCTTTCCAATTCACGATACAAAAAGACGGACAGGACAGGTTGCCTGACTTTCCGTCACTGCCACCCTTTGCCATCCTTACCCGTAGAAAGCCCTTTCATCATCCCCAAACCCTAATCTTTTCCCTTTCCTTCCCAGCCCCCAAACCCTGCCCTCTGTACCTTTCTCACCACCCGCTTCCCTTCTCCTGTCATCCCCCTACCACCCGGGAAAAAAAGAGATTGCCCCCTCCTTCCACTAGCCCACCCTCCCACCCAAAGAACAACTTCTTCTGCGCAGCTTGTTTTCTAGGCAGCAGCGCTATTGTGATGTCATCGGGGGGCATTGTGACAAGCCGCCAGTGTTCCGTCTCTTCATGTTGTGCACTGTTCAAACCGAAAATACATCAACAGGCAGGCTACAGAAAAGCTTACTAACAAAGGTTAGAGAGGGGCTTTCTCAGAGGGCTTTTTACAGTTTGTCTATTCCCAATTAGCCGGTTTAGTATACTTAATGAAAGTACTAATTCTTTCATAGGCCGCCCATTCTTAGTATTTGACGTTCAGGTAACAACAGGTAACTTTATTTGGAGTGGAAGCAGAGAGATAACACCAGATGCCAATTGTAGATCCTCTCACACCTGTGGTCACTGCAGCATCTGACTCCACTTTGTCCAAAAGGGATCTATTCCATTCAATTACACATGATCTAGATTAGACTGACAACAAGATACTGCACGGGACATAGCAGAGTTGGTGAAGTTGAGTGGTGATGAGTTTGCTATTTGGATGAATAAAGCAAGTAAAAAGTGTGTTAGATAAAAATTCATTTCAATTCGCTAATCGGGCTAATATGAATCAGGTGAATCGAGTTCTGCTTTTGGAAACTGGGTTAAGAAGGGGTGCACCGTTCCTGGAGGTACTGCAATACCAGGTCAATGCGTGGAGTGGACAGAGCAAGCTCTTTTTCCATCTCCCTGTTCTAAAAATCCATTTAATATATGGTCCCCAGATAGGGGACGTATCAGATATTAAACTGATAAGAACAGATACTACACTTGATCTTAGCCAAAAGGCCGAGAAGCGATAACCAGAATTGGTTTGGGCCTCGAGTGGCACCCTGGCCTATGCCGGACACATCTTAGGGAGAGAGAGCGAGAGGGAGACAAACCCACGCCTACACAAGACATTTTGTCACCCAAGCCAACCCTTGAAAAGGCTGCTTTGCAGAGCAAAAACAAGAAGAATGGTGCGTTTTGCAGCCGCCGCCCACTGCAATGAATCTGAATAACTCCTCCTTTAGGGCGCAAGCAACTCCCCTCCCCCTTGCAGTCTTTCCAATTCACGATACAAAAAGACGGACAGGACAGGTTGCCTGACTTTCCGTCACTGCCACCCTTTGCCATCCTTACCCGTAGAAAGCCCTTTCATCATCCCCAAACCCTAATCTTTTCCCTTTCCTTCCCAGCCCCCAAACCCTGCCCTCTGTACCTTTCTCACCACCCGCTTCCCTTCTCCTGTCATCCCCCTACCACCCGGGAAAAAAAGAGATTGCCCCCTCCTTCCACTAGCCCACCCTCCCACCCAAAGAACAACTTCTTCTGCGCAGCTTGTTTTCTAGGCAGCAGCGCTATTGTGATGTCATCGGGGGGCATTGTGACAAGCCGCCAGTGTTCCGTCTCTTCATGTTGTGCACTGTTCAAACCGAAAATACATCAACAGGCAGGCTACAGAAAAGCTTACTAACAAAGGTTAGAGAGGGGCTTTCTCAGAGGGCTTTTTACAGTTTGTCTATTCCCAATTAGCCGGTTTAGTATACTTAATGAAAGTACTAATTCTTTCATAGGCCGCCCATTCTTAGTATTTGACGTTCAGGTAACAACAGGTAACTTTATTTGGAGTGGAAGCAGAGAGATAACACCAGATGCCAATTGTAGATCCTCTCACACCTGTGGTCACTGCAGCATCTGACTCCACTTTGTCCAAAAGGGATCTATTCCATTCAATTACACATGATCTAGATTAGACTGACAACAAGATACTGCACGGGACATAGCAGAGTTGGTGAAGTTGAGTGGTGATGAGTTTGCTATTTGGATGAATAAAGCAAGTAAAAAGTGTGTTAGATAAAAATTCATTTCAATTCGCTAATCGGGCTAATATGAATCAGGTGAATCGAGTTCTGCTTTTGGAAACTGGGTTAAGAAGGGGTGCACCGTTCCTGGAGGTACTGCAATACCAGGTCAATGCGTGGAGTGGACAGAGCAAGCTCTTTTTCCATCTCCCTGTTCTAAAAATCCATTTAATATATGGTCCCCAGATAGGGGACGTATCAGATATTAAACTGATAAGAACAGATACTACACTTGATCTTAGCCAAAAGGCCGAGAAGCGATAACCAGAATTGGTTTGGGCCTCGAGTGGCACCCTGGCCTATGCCGGACACATCTTAGGGAGAGAGAGCGAGAGGGAGACAAACCCACGCCTACACAAGACATTTTGTCACCCAAGCCAACCCTTGAAAAGGCTGCTTTGCAGAGCAAAAACAAGAAGAATGGTGCGTTTTGCAGCCGCCGCCCACTGCAATGAATCTGAATAACTCCTCCTTTAGGGCGCAAGCAACTCCCCTCCCCCTTGCAGTCTTTCCAATTCACGATACAAAAAGACGGACAGGACAGGTTGCCTGACTTTCCGTCACTGCCACCCTTTGCCATCCTTACCCGTAGAAAGCCCTTTCATCATCCCCAAACCCTAATCTTTTCCCTTTCCTTCCCAGCCCCCAAACCCTGCCCTCTGTACCTTTCTCACCACCCGCTTCCCTTCTCCTGTCATCCCCCTACCACCCGGGAAAAAAAGAGATTGCCCCCTCCTTCCACTAGCCCACCCTCCCACCCAAAGAACAACTTCTTCTGCGCAGCTTGTTTTCTAGGCAGCAGCGCTATTGTGATGTCATCGGGGGGCATTGTGACAAGCCGCCAGTGTTCCGTCTCTTCATGTTGTGCACTGTTCAAACCGAAAATACATCAACAGGCAGGCTACAGAAAAGCTTACTAACAAAGGTTAGAGAGGGGCTTTCTCAGAGGGCTTTTTACAGTTTGTCTATTCCCAATTAGCCGGTTTAGTATACTTAATGAAAGTACTAATTCTTTCATAGGCCGCCCATTCTTAGTATTTGACGTTCAGGTAACAACAGGTAACTTTATTTGGAGTGGAAGCAGAGAGATAACACCAGATGCCAATTGTAGATCCTCTCACACCTGTGGTCACTGCAGCATCTGACTCCACTTTGTCCAAAAGGGATCTATTCCATTCAATTACACATGATCTAGATTAGACTGACAACAAGATACTGCACGGGACATAGCAGAGTTGGTGAAGTTGAGTGGTGATGAGTTTGCTATTTGGATGAATAAAGCAAGTAAAAAGTGTGTTAGATAAAAATTCATTTCAATTCGCTAATCGGGCTAATATGAATCAGGTGAATCGAGTTCTGCTTTTGGAAACTGGGTTAAGAAGGGGTGCACCGTTCCTGGAGGTACTGCAATACCAGGTCAATGCGTGGAGTGGACAGAGCAAGCTCTTTTTCCATCTCCCTGTTCTAAAAATCCATTTAATATATGGTCCCCAGATAGGGGACGTATCAGATATTAAACTGATAAGAACAGATACTACACTTGATCTTAGCCAAAAGGCCGAGAAGCGATAACCAGAATTGGTTTGGGCCTCGAGTGGCACCCTGGCCTATGCCGGACACATCTTAGGGAGAGAGAGCGAGAGGGAGACAAACCCACGCCTACACAAGACATTTTGTCACCCAAGCCAACCCTTGAAAAGGCTGCTTTGCAGAGCAAAAACAAGAAGAATGGTGCGTTTTGCAGCCGCCGCCCACTGCAATGAATCTGAATAACTCCTCCTTTAGGGCGCAAGCAACTCCCCTCCCCCTTGCAGTCTTTCCAATTCACGATACAAAAAGACGGACAGGACAGGTTGCCTGACTTTCCGTCACTGCCACCCTTTGCCATCCTTACCCGTAGAAAGCCCTTTCATCATCCCCAAACCCTAATCTTTTCCCTTTCCTTCCCAGCCCCCAAACCCTGCCCTCTGTACCTTTCTCACCACCCGCTTCCCTTCTCCTGTCATCCCCCTACCACCCGGGAAAAAAAGAGATTGCCCCCTCCTTCCACTAGCCCACCCTCCCACCCAAAGAACAACTTCTTCTGCGCAGCTTGTTTTCTAGGCAGCAGCGCTATTGTGATGTCATCGGGGGGCATTGTGACAAGCCGCCAGTGTTCCGTCTCTTCATGTTGTGCACTGTTCAAACCGAAAATACATCAACAGGCAGGCTACAGAAAAGCTTACTAACAAAGGTTAGAGAGGGGCTTTCTCAGAGGGCTTTTTACAGTTTGTCTATTCCCAATTAGCCGGTTTAGTATACTTAATGAAAGTACTAATTCTTTCATAGGCCGCCCATTCTTAGTATTTGACGTTCAGGTAACAACAGGTAACTTTATTTGGAGTGGAAGCAGAGAGATAACACCAGATGCCAATTGTAGATCCTCTCACACCTGTGGTCACTGCAGCATCTGACTCCACTTTGTCCAAAAGGGATCTATTCCATTCAATTACACATGATCTAGATTAGACTGACAACAAGATACTGCACGGGACATAGCAGAGTTGGTGAAGTTGAGTGGTGATGAGTTTGCTATTTGGATGAATAAAGCAAGTAAAAAGTGTGTTAGATAAAAATTCATTTCAATTCGCTAATCGGGCTAATATGAATCAGGTGAATCGAGTTCTGCTTTTGGAAACTGGGTTAAGAAGGGGTGCACCGTTCCTGGAGGTACTGCAATACCAGGTCAATGCGTGGAGTGGACAGAGCAAGCTCTTTTTCCATCTCCCTGTTCTAAAAATCCATTTAATATATGGTCCCCAGATAGGGGACGTATCAGATATTAAACTGATAAGAACAGATTTTTTGATTTAATGAAGCTTTCCAAAGCACCACAAAAAATGCATGACCGAAGTCACACCAAAAACAGTGCAAAGGCTAGGATTCGTGTGGACCCCACCGTGAGGAGAGGGTCCCCAAAAATCAACCCCGTCCCTCCGAGCCAGAAGGCCACAGCAAGGGTCAGGGATCTTCGGTGCTCCCCCAAGCCGAAGCCTGGTTGAGCCTTGTTGTTGCTCCCAGCATCCACCCAGGCATCTTACCCAAGTGGAGTAGAGAGCTACTAGTTGTTGGTTTCGCAGCCGAAACTGCCCGGACCGTCAACCGGTGTTGGTTTCTCAGCCCAAGGCTAACCGGACCTCCAACCGGGTGTTGGTTTCTCAGCCGAAGCTGACCCAGACCTCCAACCAGGTGTTGGTTTCTCAGCCGAAGCTGACCCGGACCTCCAACCGGGTGTTAGTTTCTCAGCCCAAAGCTGACCAGACCTCCGACCGGGATTAAAAAAATTTCCCTTCCTAGCCAGAAGGCCAGGATAGGGTAATATGCTCAAAAAGTATGAAAAGGCAAGGTACGGTGTGCTACAGAGCCCAAGGCTTGCCGGGGTCCCAAGCCAGCAAGCTCAGACTCACTCCAGGGTCGTCAGTCCTGGGGCACGTTGTACCATAGCCCCCCACCCTTACTCAGTCTAATAGCCTCGATCCTGGTAGGGCCATGTTTTCCTCTTGATGAATATACTATCCACCCAGAGTACTAGCAAGCGCAACCTTCCAGTGTGCATTGTATCATTGTACTAAGGTGGCCTGGAGCTTAAACCACCTCTTCGAACAACACTACACTTGATCTTAGCCAAAAGGCCGAGAAGCGATAACCAGAATTGGTTTGGGCCTCGAGTGGCACCCTGGCCTATGCCGGACACATCTTAGGGAGAGAGAGCGAGAGGGAGACAAACCCACGCCTACACAAGACATTTTGTCACCCAAGCCAACCCTTGAAAAGGCTGCTTTGCAGAGCAAAAACAAGAAGAATGGTGCGTTTTGCAGCCGCCGCCCACTGCAATGAATCTGAATAACTCCTCTTTTAGGGCGCAAGCAACTCCCCTCCCCCTTGCAGTCTTTCCAATTCACGATACAAAAAGACGGACAGGACAGGTTGCCTGACTTTCCGTCACTGCCACCCTTTGCCATCCTTATCCGTAGAAAGCCCTTTCATCATCCCCAAACCCTAATCTTTTCCCTTTCCTTCCCAGCCCCCAAACCCTGCCCTCTGTACCTTTCTCACCACCCGCTTCCCTTCTCCTGTCATCCCCCTACCACCCGGGAAAAAAAGAGATTGCCCCCTCCTTCCACTAGCCCACCCTCCCACCCAAAGAACAACTTCTTCTGCGCAGCTTGTTTTCTAGGCAGCAGCGCTATTGTGATGTCATCGGGGGGCATTGTGACAAGCCGCCAGTGTTCCGTCTCTTCATGTTGTGCACTGTTCAAACCGAAAATACATCAACAGGCAGGCTACAGAAAAGCTTACTAACAAAGGTTAGAGAGGGGCTTTCTCAGAGGGCTTTTTACAGTTTGTCTATTCCCAATTAGCCGGTTTAGTATACTTAATGAAAGTACTAATTCTTTCATAGGCCGCCCATTCTTAGTATTTGACGTTCAGGTAACAACAGGTAACTTTATTTGGAGTGGAAGCAGAGAGATAACACCAGATGCCAATTGTAGATCCTCTCACACCTGTGGTCACTGCAGCATCTGACTCCACTTTGTCCAAAAGGGATCTATTCCATTCAATTACACATGATCTAGATTAGACTGACAACAAGATACTGCACGGGACATAGCAGAGTTGGTGAAGTTGAGTGGTGATGAGTTTGCTATTTGGATGAATAAAGCAAGTAAAAAGTGTGTTAGATAAAAATTCATTTCAATTCGCTAATCGGGCTAATATGAATCAGGTGAATCGAGTTCTGCTTTTGGAAACTGGGTTAAGAAGGGGTGCACCGTTCCTGGAGGTACTGCAATACCAGGTCAATGCGTGGAGTGGACAGAGCAAGCTCTTTTTCCATCTCCCTGTTCTAAAAATCCATTTAATATATGGTCCCCAGATAGGGGACGTATCAGATATTAAACTGATAAGAACAGATACTACACTTGATCTTAGCCAAAAGGCCGAGAAGCGATAACCAGAATTGGTTTGGGCCTCGAGTGGCACCCTGGCCTATGCCGGACACATCTTAGGGAGAGAGAGCGAGAGGGAGACAAACCCACGCCTACACAAGACATTTTGTCACCCAAGCCAACCCTTGAAAAGGCTGCTTTGCAGAGCAAAAACAAGAAGAATGGTGCGTTTTGCAGCCGCCGCCCACTGCAATGAATCTGAATAACTCCTCCTTTAGGGCGCAAGCAACTCCCCTCCCCCTTGCAGTCTTTCCAATTCACGATACAAAAAGACGGACAGGACAGGTTGCCTGACTTTCCGTCACTGCCACCCTTTGCCATCCTTACCCGTAGAAAGCCCTTTCATCATCCCCAAACCCTAATCTTTTCCCTTTCCTTCCCAGCCCCCAAACCCTGCCCTCTGTACCTTTCTCACCACCCGCTTCCCTTCTCCTGTCATCCCCCTACCACCCGGGAAAAAAAGAGATTGCCCCCTCCTTCCACTAGCCCACCCTCCCACCCAAAGAACAACTTCTTCTGCGCAGCTTGTTTTCTAGGCAGCAGCGCTATTGTGATGTCATCGGGGGGCATTGTGACAAGCCGCCAGTGTTCCGTCTCTTCATGTTGTGCACTGTTCAAACCGAAAATACATCAACAGGCAGGCTACAGAAAAGCTTACTAACAAAGGTTAGAGAGGGGCTTTCTCAGAGGGCTTTTTACAGTTTGTCTATTCCCAATTAGCCGGTTTAGTATACTTAATGAAAGTACTAATTCTTTCATAGGCCGCCCATTCTTAGTATTTGACGTTCAGGTAACAACAGGTAACTTTATTTGGAGTGGAAGCAGAGAGATAACACCAGATGCCAATTGTAGATCCTCTCACACCTGTGGTCACTGCAGCATCTGACTCCACTTTGTCCAAAAGGGATCTATTCCATTCAATTACACATGATCTAGATTAGACTGACAACAAGATACTGCACGGGACATAGCAGAGTTGGTGAAGTTGAGTGGTGATGAGTTTGCTATTTGGATGAATAAAGCAAGTAAAAAGTGTGTTAGATAAAAATTCATTTCAATTCGCTAATCGGGCTAATATGAATCAGGTGAATCGAGTTCTGCTTTTGGAAACTGGGTTAAGAAGGGGTGCACCGTTCCTGGAGGTACTGCAATACCAGGTCAATGCGTGGAGTGGACAGAGCAAGCTCTTTTTCCATCTCCCTGTTCTAAAAATCCATTTAATATATGGTCCCCAGATAGGGGACGTATCAGATATTAAACTGATAAGAACAGATACTACACTTGATCTTAGCCAAAAGGCCGAGAAGCGATAACCAGAATTGGTTTGGGCCTCGAGTGGCACCCTGGCCTATGCCGGACACATCTTAGGGAGAGAGAGCGAGAGGGAGACAAACCCACGCCTACACAAGACATTTTGTCACCCAAGCCAACCCTTGAAAAGGCTGCTTTGCAGAGCAAAAACAAGAAGAATGGTGCGTTTTGCAGCCGCCGCCCACTGCAATGAATCTGAATAACTCCTCCTTTAGGGCGCAAGCAACTCCCCTCCCCCTTGCAGTCTTTCCAATTCACGATACAAAAAGACGGACAGGACAGGTTGCCTGACTTTCCGTCACTGCCACCCTTTGCCATCCTTACCCGTAGAAAGCCCTTTCATCATCCCCAAACCCTAATCTTTTCCCTTTCCTTCCCAGCCCCCAAACCCTGCCCTCTGTACCTTTCTCACCACCCGCTTCCCTTCTCCTGTCATCCCCCTACCACCCGGGAAACAAAGAGATTGCCCCCTCCTTCCACTAGCCCACCCTCCCACCCAAAGAACAACTTCTTCTGCGCAGCTTGTTTTCTAGGCAGCAGCGCTATTGTGATGTCATCGGGGGGCATTGTGACAAGCCGCCAGTGTTCCGTCTCTTCATGTTGTGCACTGTTCAAACCGAAAATACATCAACAGGCAGGCTACAGAAAAGCTTACTAACAAAGGTTAGAGAGGGGCTTTCTCAGAGGGCTTTTTACAGTTTGTCTATTCCCAATTAGCCGGTTTAGTATACTTAATGAAAGTACTAATTCTTTCATAGGCCGCCCATTCTTAGTATTTGACGTTCAGGTAACAACAGGTAACTTTATTTGGAGTGGAAGCAGAGAGATAACACCAGATGCCAATTGTAGATCCTCTCACACCTGTGGTCACTGCAGCATCTGACTCCACTTTGTCCAAAAGGGATCTATTCCATTCAATTACACATGATCTAGATTAGACTGACAACAAGATACTGCACGGGACATAGCAGAGTTGGTGAAGTTGAGTGGTGATGAGTTTGCTATTTGGATGAATAAAGCAAGTAAAAAGTGTGTTAGATAAAAATTCATTTCAATTCGCTAATCGGGCTAATATGAATCAGGTGAATCGAGTTCTGCTTTTGGAAACTGGGTTAAGAAGGGGTGCACCGTTCCTGGAGGTACTGCAATACCAGGTCAATGCGTGGAGTGGACAGAGCAAGCTCTTTTTCCATCTCCCTGTTCTAAAAATCCATTTAATATATGGTCCCCAGATAGGGGACGTATCAGATATTAAACTGATAAGAACAGATTTTTGATTTAATGAAGCTTTCCAAAGCACCACAAAAAAAGCATGACCGAAGTCACACCAAAAACAGTGCAAAGGCTAGGATTCGTGTAGACCCCACCGTGAGGAGAGGGTCCCCAAAAATCAACCCCGTCCCTCCGAGCCAGAAGGCCACAGCAAGGGTCAGGGATCTTCGGTGCTCCCCCAAGCCGAAGCCTGGTTGAGCCTTGTCGTTGCTCCCAGCGTCCACCCAGGCATCTTACCCAAGTGGAGTAGAGAGCTACTAGTTGTTGGTTTCGCAGCCAAAACTGCCCGGACCGTCAACCGGTGTTGGTTTCTCAGCCCAAGGCTAACCGGACCTCCAACCGGGTGTTGGTTTCTCAGCCGAAGCTGACCCAGACCTCCAACCGGGTGTTGGTTTCTCAGCCGAAGCGGACCCAGACCTCCAACCGGGTGTTAGTTTCTCAGCCCAAAGCTGACCAGACCTCCGACCGGGATTATAAAAATTTCCCTTCCTAGCCAGAAGGCCGGGATAGGGTAATATGCTCAAAAAGTATGAAAAGGCAAGGTACGGTGTGCTACAGAGCCCAAGGCTTGCCGGGGTCCCAAGCCAGCAAGCTCAGACTCACTCCAGGGTCGTCAGTCCTGGGGCACGTTGTACCATAGCCCCCCACCCTTACTCAGTCTAATAGCCTCGATCCTGGTAGGGCCATGTTTTCCTCTAGATGAATATACTATCCACCCAGAGTACTAGCAAGCGCAACCTTCCAGTGTGCATTGTATCATTGTACTAAGGTGGCCTGGAGCTTAAACCACCTCTTCGAACAACACTACACTTGATCTTAGCCAAAAGGCCGAGAAGCGATAACCAGAATTGGTTTGGGCCTCGAGTGGCACCCTGGCCTATGCCGGACACATCTTAGGGAGAGAGAGCGAGAGGGAGACAAACCCACGCCTACACAAGACATTTTGTCACCCAAGCCAACCCTTGAAAAGGCTGCTTTGCAGAGCAAAAACAAGAAGAATGGTGCGTTTTGCAGCCGCCGCCCACTGCAATGAATCTGAATAACTCCTCCTTTAGGGCGCAAGCAACTCCCCTCCCCCTTGCAGTCTTTCCAATTCACGATACAAAAAGACGGACAGGACAGGTTGCCTGACTTTCCGTCACTGCCACCCTTTGCCATCCTTACCCGTAGAAAGCCCTTTCATCATCCCCAAACCCTAATCTTTTCCCTTTCCTTCCCAGCCCCCAAACCCTGCCCTCTGTACCTTTCTCACCACCCGCTTCCCTTCTCCTGTCATCCCCCTACCACCCGGGAAAAAAAGAGATTGCCCCCTCCTTCCACTAGCCCACCCTCCCACCCAAAGAACAACTTCTTCTGCGCAGCTTGTTTTCTAGGCAGCAGCGCTATTGTGATGTCATCGGGGGGCATTGTGACAAGCCGCCAGTGTTCCGTCTCTTCATGTTGTGCACTGTTCAAACCGAAAATACATCAACAGGCAGGCTACAGAAAAGCTTACTAACAAAGGTTAGAGAGGGGCTTTCTCAGAGGGCTTTTTACAGTTTGTCTATTCCCAATTAGCCGGTTTAGTATACTTAATGAAAGTACTAATTCTTTCATAGGCCGCCCATTCTTAGTATTTGACGTTCAGGTAACAACAGGTAACTTTATTTGGAGTGGAAGCAGAGAGATAACACCAGATGCCAATTGTAGATCCTCTCACACCTGTGGTCACTGCAGCATCTGACTCCACTTTGTCCAAAAGGGATCTATTCCATTCAATTACACATGATCTAGATTAGACTGACAACAAGATACTGCACGGGACATAGCAGAGTTGGTGAAGTTGAGTGGTGATGAGTTTGCTATTTGGATGAATAAAGCAAGTAAAAAGTGTGTTAGATAAAAATTCATTTCAATTCGCTAATCGGGCTAATATGAATCAGGTGAATCGAGTTCTGCTTTTGGAAACTGGGTTAAGAAGGGGTGCACCGTTCCTGGAGGTACTGCAATACCAGGTCAATGCGTGGAGTGGACAGAGCAAGCTCTTTTTCCATCTCCCTGTTCTAAAAATCCATTTAATATATGGTCCCCAGATAGGGGACGTATCAGATATTAAACTGATAAGAACAGATACTACACTTGATCTTAGCCAAAAGGCCGAGAAGCGATAACCAGAATTGGTTTGGGCCTCGAGTGGCACCCTGGCCTATGCCGGACACATCTTAGGGAGCGAGAGCGAGAGGGAGACAAACCCACGCCTACACAAGACATTTTGTCACCCAAGCCAACCCTTGAAAAGGCTGCTTTGCAGAGCAAAAACAAGAAGAATGGTGCGTTTTGCAGCCGCCGCCCACTGCAATGAATCTGAATAACTCCTCCTTTAGGGCGCAAGCAACTCCCCTCCCCCTTGCAGTCTTTCCAATTCACGATACAAAAAGACGGACAGGACAGGTTGCCTGACTTTCCGTCACTGCCACCCTTTGCCATCCTTACCCGTAGAAAGCCCTTTCATCATCCCCAAACCCTAATCTTTTCCCTTTCCTTCCCAGCCCCCAAACCCTGCCCTCTGTACCTTTCTCACCACCCGCTTCCCTTCTCCTGTCATCCCCCTACCACCCGGGAAAAAAAGAGATTGCCCCCTCCTTCCACTAGCCCACCCTCCCACCCAAAGAACAACTTCTTCTGCGCAGCTTGTTTTCTAGGCAGCAGCGCTATTGTGATGTCATCGGGGGGCATTGTGACAAGCCGCCAGTGTTCCGTCTCTTCATGTTGTGCACTGTTCAAACCGAAAATACATCAACAGGCAGGCTACAGAAAAGCTTACTAACAAAGGTTAGAGAGGGGCTTTCTCAGAGGGCTTTTTACAGTTTGTCTATTCCCAATTAGCCGGTTTAGTATACTTAATGAAAGTACTAATTCTTTCATAGGCCGCCCATTCTTAGTATTTGACGTTCAGGTAACAACAGGTAACTTTATTTGGAGTGGAAGCAGAGAGATAACACCAGATGCCAATTGTAGATCCTCTCACACCTGTGGTCACTGCAGCATCTGACTCCACTTTGTCCAAAAGGGATCTATTCCATTCAATTACACATGATCTAGATTAGACTGACAACAAGATACTGCACGGGACATAGCAGAGTTGGTGAAGTTGAGTGGTGATGAGTTTGCTATTTGGATGAATAAAGCAAGTAAAAAGTGTGTTAGATAAAAATTCATTTCAATTCGCTAATCGGGCTAATATGAATCAGGTGAATCGAGTTCTGCTTTTGGAAACTGGGTTAAGAAGGGGTGCACCGTTCCTGGAGGTACTGCAATACCAGGTCAATGCGTGGAGTGGACAGAGCAAGCTCTTTTTCCATCTCCCTGTTCTAAAAATCCATTTAATATATGGTCCCCAGATAGGGGACGTATCAGATATTAAACTGATAAGAACAGATACTACACTTGATCTTAGCCAAAAGGCCGAGAAGCGATAACCAGAATTGGTTTGGGCCTCGAGTGGCACCCTGGCCTATGCCGGACACATCTTAGGGAGAGAGAGCGAGAGGGAGACAAACCCACGCCTACACAAGACATTTTGTCACCCAAGCCAACCCTTGAAAAGGCTGCTTTGCAGAGCAAAAACAAGAAGAATGGTGCGTTTTGCAGCCGCCGCCCACTGCAATGAATCTGAATAACTCCTCCTTTAGGGCGCAAGCAACTCCCCTCCCCCTTGCAGTCTTTCCAATTCACGATACAAAAAGACGGACAGGACAGGTTGCCTGACTTTCCGTCACTGCCACCCTTTGCCATCCTTACCCGTAGAAAGCCCTTTCATCATCCCCAAACCCTAATCTTTTCCCTTTCCTTCCCAGCCCCCAAACCCTGCCCTCTGTACCTTTCTCACCACCCGCTTCCCTTCTCCTGTCATCCCCCTACCACCCGGGAAAAAAAGAGATTGCCCCCTCCTTCCACTAGCCCACCCTCCCACCCAAAGAACAACTTCTTCTGCGCAGCTTGTTTTCTAGGCAGCAGCGCTATTGTGATGTCATCGGGGGGCATTGTGACAAGCCGCCAGTGTTCCGTCTCTTCATGTTGTGCACTGTTCAAACCGAAAATACATCAACAGGCAGGCTACAGAAAAGCTTACTAACAAAGGTTAGAGAGGGGCTTTCTCAGAGGGCTTTTTACAGTTTGTCTATTCCCAATTAGCCGGTTTAGTATACTTAATGAAAGTACTAATTCTTTCATAGGCCGCCCATTCTTAGTATTTGACGTTCAGGTAACAACAGGTAACTTTATTTGGAGTGGAAGCAGAGAGATAACACCAGATGCCAATTGTAGATCCTCTCACACCTGTGGTCACTGCAGCATCTGACTCCACTTTGTCCAAAAGGGATCTATTCCATTCAATTACACATGATCTAGATTAGACTGACAACAAGATACTGCACGGGACATAGCAGAGTTGGTGAAGTTGAGTGGTGATGAGTTTGCTATTTGGATGAATAAAGCAAGTAAAAAGTGTGTTAGATAAAAATTCATTTCAATTCGCTAATCGGGCTAATATGAATCAGGTGAATCGAGTTCTGCTTTTGGAAACTGGGTTAAGAAGGGGTGCACCGTTCCTGGAGGTACTGCAATACCAGGTCAATGCGTGGAGTGGACAGAGCAAGCTCTTTTTCCATCTCCCTGTTCTAAAAATCCATTTAATATATGGTCCCCAGATAGGGGACGTATCAGATATTAAACTGATAAGAACAGATACTACACTTGATCTTAGCCAAAAGGCCGAGAAGCGATAACCAGAATTGGTTTGGGCCTCGAGTGGCACCCTGGCCTATGCCGGACACATCTTAGGGAGAGAGAGCGAGAGGGAGACAAACCCACGCCTACACAAGACATTTTGTCACCCAAGCTAACCCTTGAAAAGGCTGCTTTGCAGAGCAAAAACAAGAAGAATGGTGCGTTTTGCAGCCGCCGCCCACTGCAATGAATCTGAATAACTCCTCCTTTAGGGCGCAAGCAACTCCCCTCCCCCTTGCAGTCTTTCCAATTCACGATACAAAAAGACGGACAGGACAGGTTGCCTGACTTTCCGTCACTGCCACCCTTTGCCATCCTTACCCGTAGAAAGCCCTTTCATCATCCCCAAACCCTAATCTTTTCCCTTTCCTTCCCAGCCCCCAAACCCTGCCCTCTGTACCTTTCTCACCACCCGCTTCCCTTCTCCTGTCATCCCCCTACCACCCGGGAAAAAAAGAGATTGCCCCCTCCTTCCACTAGCCCACCCTCCCACCCAAAGAACAACTTCTTCTGCGCAGCTTGTTTTCTAGGCAGCAGCGCTATTGTGATGTCATCGGGGGGCATTGTGACAAGCCGCCAGTGTTCCGTCTCTTCATGTTGTGCACTGTTCAAACCGAAAATACATCAACAGGCAGGCTACAGAAAAGCTTACTAACAAAGGTTAGAGAGGGGCTTTCTCAGAGGGCTTTTTACAGTTTGTCTATTCCCAATTAGCCGGTTTAGTATACTTAATGAAAGTACTAATTCTTTCATAGGCCGCCCATTCTTAGTATTTGACGTACAGGTAACAACAGGTAACTTTATTTGGAGTGGAAGCAGAGAGATAACACCAGATGCCAATTGTAGATCCTCTCACACCTGTGGTCACTGCAGCATCTGACTCCACTTTGTCCAAAAGGGATCTATTCCATTCAATTACACATGATCTAGATTAGACTGACAACAAGATACTGCACGGGACATAGCAGAGTTGGTGAAGTTGAGTGGTGATGAGTTTGCTATTTGGATGAATAAAGCAAGTAAAAAGTGTGTTAGATAAAAATTCATTTCAATTCGCTAATCGGGCTAATATGAATCAGGTGAATCGAGTTCTGCTTTTGGAAACTGGGTTAAGAAGGGGTGCACCGTTCCTGGAGGTACTGCAATACCAGGTCAATGCGTGGAGTGGACAGAGCAAGCTCTTTTTCCATCTCCCTGTTCTAAAAATCCATTTAATATATGGTCCCCAGATAGGGGACGTATCAGATATTAAACTGATAAGAACAGATACTACACTTGATCTTAGCCAAAAGGCCGAGAAGCGATAACCAGAATTGGATTGGGCCTCGAGTGGCACCCTGGCCTATGCCGGACACATCTTAGGGAGAGAGAGCGAGAGGGAGACAAACCCACGCCTACACAAGACATTTTGTCACCCAAGCCAACCCTTGAAAAGGCTGCTTTGCAGAGCAAAAACAAGAAGAATGGTGCGTTTTGCAGCCGCCGCCCACTGCAATGAATCTGAATAACTCCTCCTTTAGGGCGCAAGCAACTCCCCTCCCCCTTGCAGTCTTTCCAATTCACGATACAAAAAGACGGACAGGACAGGTTGCCTGACTTTCCGTCACTGCCACCCTTTGCCATCCTTACCCGTAGAAAGCCCTTTCATCATCCCCAAACCCTAATCTTTTCCCTTTCCTTCCCAGCCCCCAAACCCTGCCCTCTGTACCTTTCTCACCACCCGCTTCCCTTCTCCTGTCATCCCCCTACCACCCGGGAAAAAAAGAGATTGCCCCCTCCTTCCACTAGCCCACCCTCCCACCCAAAGAACAACTTCTTCTGCGCAGCTTGTTTTCTAGGCAGCAGCGCTATTGTGATGTCATCGGGGGGCATTGTGACAAGCCGCCAGTGTTCCGTCTCTTCATGTTGTGCACTGTTCAAACCGAAAATACATCAACAGGCAGGCTACAGAAAAGCTTACTAACAAAGGTTAGAGAGGGGCTTTCTCAGAGGGCTTTTTACAGTTTGTCTATTCCCAATTAGCCGGTTTAGTATACTTAATGAAAGTACTAATTCTTTCATAGGCCGCCCATTCTTAGTATTTGACGTTCAGGTAACAACAGGTAACTTTATTTGGAGTGGAAGCAGAGAGATAACACCAGATGCCAATTGTAGATCCTCTCACACCTGTGGTCACTGCAGCATCTGACTCCACTTTGTCCAAAAGGGATCTATTCCATTCAATTACACATGATCTAGATTAGACTGACAACAAGATACTGCACGGGACATAGCAGAGTTGGTGAAGTTGAGTGGTGATGAGTTTGCTATTTGGATGAATAAAGCAAGTAAAAAGTGTGTTAGATAAAAATTCATTTCAATTCGCTAATCGGGCTAATATGAATCAGGTGAATCGAGTTCTGCTTTTGGAAACTGGGTTAAGAAGGGGTGCACCGTTCCTGGAGGTACTGCAATACCAGGTCAATGCGTGGAGTGGACAGAGCAAGCTCTTTTTCCATCTCCCTGTTCTAAAAATCCATTTAATATATGGTCCCCAGATAGGGGACGTATCAGATATTAAACTGATAAGAACAGATACTACACTTGATCTTAGCCAAAAGGCCGAGAAGCGATAACCAGAATTGGTTTGGGCCTCGAGTGGCACCCTGGCCTATGCCGGACACATCTTAGGGAGAGAGAGCGAGAGGGAGACAAACCCACGCCTACACAAGACATTTTGTCACCCAAGCCAACCCTTGAAAAGGCTGCTTTGCAGAGCAAAAACAAGAAGAATGGTGCGTTTTGCAGCCGCCGCCCACTGCAATGAATCTGAATAACTCCTCCTTTAGGGCGCAAGCAACTCCCCTCCCCCTTGCAGTCTTTCCAATTCACGATACAAAAAGACGGACAGGACAGGTTGCCTGACTTTCCGTCACTGCCACCCTTTGCCATCCTTACCCGTAGAAAGCCCTTTCATCATCCCCAAACCCTAATCTTTTCCCTTTCCTTCCCAGCCCCCAAACCCTGCCCTCTGTACCTTTCTCACCACCCGCTTCCCTTCTCCTGTCATCCCCCTACCACCCGGGAAAAAAAAAGATTGCCCCCTCCTTCCACTAGCCCACCCTCCCACCCAAAGAACAACTTCTTCTGCGCAGCTTGTTTTCTAGGCAGCAGCGCTATTGTGATGTCATCGGGGGGCATTGTGACAAGCCGCCAGTGTTCCGTCTCTTCATGTTGTGCACTGTTCAAACCGAAAATACATCAACAGGCAGGCTACAGAAAAGCTTACTAACAAAGGTTAGAGAGGGGCTTTCTCAGAGGGCTTTTTACAGTTTGTCTATTCCCAATTAGCCGGTTTAGTATACTTAATGAAAGTACTAATTCTTTCATAGGCCGCCCATTCTTAGTATTTGACGTTCAGGTAACAACAGGTAACTTTATTTGGAGTGGAAGCAGAGAGATAACACCAGATGCCAATTGTAGATCCTCTCACACCTGTGGTCACTGCAGCATCTGACTCCACTTTGTCCAAAAGGGATCTATTCCATTCAATTACACATGATCTAGATTAGACTGACAACAAGATACTGCACGGGACATAGCAGAGTTGGTGAAGTTGAGTGGTGATGAGTTTGCTATTTGGATGAATAAAGCAAGTAAAAAGTGTGTTAGATAAAAATTAATTTCAATTCGCTAATCGGGCTAATATGAATCAGGTGAATCGAGTTCTGCTTTTGGAAACTGGGTTAAGAAGGGGTGCACCGTTCCTGGAGGTACTGCAATACCAGGTCAATGCGTGGAGTGGACAGAGCAAGCTCTTTTTCCATCTCCCTGTTCTAAAAATCCATTTAATATATGGTCCCCAGATAGGGGACGTATCAGATATTAAACTGATAAGAACAGATACTACACTTGATCTTAGCCAAAAGGCCGAGAAGCGATAACCAGAATTGGTTTGGGCCTCGAGTGGCACCCTGGCCTATGCCGGACACATCTTAGGGAGAGAGAGCGAGAGGGAGACAAACCCACGCCTACACAAGACATTTTGTCACCCAAGCCAACCCTTGAAAAGGCTGCTTTGCAGAGCAAAAACAAGAAGAATGGTGCGTTTTGCAGCCGCCGCCCACTGCAATGAATCTGAATAACTCCTCCTTTAGGGCGCAAGCAACTCCCCTCCCCCTTGCAGTCTTTCCAATTCACGATACAAAAAGACGGACAGGACAGGTTGCCTGACTTTCCGTCACTGCCACCCTTTGCCATCCTTACCCGTAGAAAGCCCTTTCATCATCCCCAAACCCTAATCTTTTCCCTTTCCTTCCCAGCCCCCAAACCCTGCCCTCTGTACCTTTCTCACCACCCGCTTCCCTTCTCCTGTCATCCCCCTACCACCCGGGAAAAAAAGAGATTGCCCCCTCCTTCCACTAGCCCACCCTCCCACCCAAAGAACAACTTCTTCTGCGCAGCTTGTTTTCTAGGCAGCAGCGCTATTGTGATGTCATCGGGGGGCATTGTGACAAGCCGCCAGTGTTCCGTCTCTTCATGTTGTGCACTGTTCAAACCGAAAATACATCAACAGGCAGGCTACAGAAAAGCTTACTAACAAAGGTTAGAGAGGGGCTTTCTCAGAGGGCTTTTTACAGTTTGTCTATTCCCAATTAGCCGGTTTAGTATACTTAATGAAAGTACTAATTCTTTCATAGGCCGCCCATTCTTAGTATTTGACGTTCAGGTAACAACAGGTAACTTTATTTGGAGTGGAAGCAGAGAGATAACACCAGATGCCAATTGTAGATCCTCTCACACCTGTGGTCACTGCAGCATCTGACTCCACTTTGTCCAAAAGGGATCTATTCCATTCAATTACACATGATCTAGATTAGACTGACAACAAGATACTGCACGGGACATAGCAGAGTTGGTGAAGTTGAGTGGTGATGAGTTTGCTATTTGGATGAATAAAGCAAGTAAAAAGTGTGTTAGATAAAAATTCATTTCAATTCGCTAATCGGGCTAATATGAATCAGGTGAATCGAGTTCTGCTTTTGGAAACTGGGTTAAGAAGGGGTGCACCGTTCCTGGAGGTACTGCAATACCAGGTCAATGCGTGGAGTGGACAGAGCAAGCTCTTTTTCCATCTCCCTGTTCTAAAAATCCATTTAATATATGGTCCCCAGATAGGGGACGTATCAGATATTAAACTGATAAGAACAGATACTACACTTGATCTTAGCCAAAAGGCCGAGAAGCGATAACCAGAATTGGTTTGGGCCTCGAGTGGCACCCTGGCCTATGCCGGACACATCTTAGGGAGAGAGAGCGAGAGGGAGACAAACCCACGCCTACACAAGACATTTTGTCACCCAAGCCAACCCTTGAAAAGGCTGCTTTGCAGAGCAAAAACAAGAAGAATGGTGCGTTTTGCAGCCGCCGCCCACTGCAATGAATCTGAATAACTCCTCCTTTAGGGCGCAAGCAACTCCCCTCCCCCTTGCAGTCTTTCCAATTCACGATACAAAAAGACGGACAGGACAGGTTGCCTGACTTTCCGTCACTGCCACCCTTTGCCATCCTTACCCGTAGAAAGCCCTTTCATCATCCCCAAACCCTAATCTTTTCCCTTTCCTTCCCAGCCCCCAAACCCTGCCCTCTGTACCTTTCTCACCACCCGCTTCCCTTCTCCTGTCATCCCCCTACCACCCGGGAAAAAAAGAGATTGCCCCCTCCTTCCACTAGCCCACCCTCCCACCCAAAGAACAACTTCTTCTGCGCAGCTTGTTTTCTAGGCAGCAGCGCTATTGTGATGTCATCGGGGGGCATTGTGACAAGCCGCCAGTGTTCCGTCTCTTCATGTTGTGCACTGTTCAAACCGAAAATACATCAACAGGCAGGCTACAGAAAAGCTTACTAACAAAGGTTAGAGAGGGGCTTTCTCAGAGGGCTTTTTACAGTTTGTCTATTCCCAATTAGCCGGTTTAGTATACTTAATGAAAGTACTAATTCTTTCATAGGCCGCCCATTCTTAGTATTTGACGTTCAGGTAACAACAGGTAACTTTATTTGGAGTGGAAGCAGAGAGATAACACCAGATGCCAATTGTAGATCCTCTCACACCTGTGGTCACTGCAGCATCTGACTCCACTTTGTCCAAAAGGGATCTATTCCATTCAATTACACATGATCTAGATTAGACTGACAACAAGATACTGCACGGGACATAGCAGAGTTGGTGAAGTTGAGTGGTGATGAGTTTGCTATTTGGATGAATAAAGCAAGTAAAAAGTGTGTTAGATAAAAATTCATTTCAATTCGCTAATCGGGCTAATATGAATCAGGTGAATCGAGTTCTGCTTTTGGAAACTGGGTTAAGAAGGGGTGCACCGTTCCTGGAGGTACTGCAATACCAGGTCAATGCGTGGAGTGGACAGAGCAAGCTCTTTTTCCATCTCCCTGTTCTAAAAATCCATTTAATATATGGTCCCCAGATAGGGGACGTATCAGATATTAAACTGATAAGAACAGATACTACACTTGATCTTAGCCAAAAGGCCGAGAAGCGATAACCAGAATTGGTTTGGGCCTCGAGTGGCACCCTGGCCTATGCCGGACACATCTTAGGGAGAGAGAGCGAGAGGGAGACAAACCCACGCCTACACAAGACATTTTGTCACCCAAGCCAACCCTTGAAAAGGCTGCTTTGCAGAGCAAAAACAAGAAGAATGGTGCGTTTTGCAGCCGCCGCCCACTGCAATGAATCTGAATAACTCCTCCTTTAGGGCGCAAGCAACTCCCCTCCCCCTTGCAGTCTTTCCAATTCACGATACAAAAAGACGGACAGGACAGGTTGCCTGACTTTCCGTCACTGCCACCCTTTGCCATCCTTACCCGTAGAAAGCCCTTTCATCATCCCCAAACCCTAATCTTTTCCCTTTCCTTCCCAGCCCCCAAACCCTGCCCTCTGTACCTTTCTCACCACCCGCTTCCCTTCTCCTGTCATCCCCCTACCACCCGGGAAAAAAAGAGATTGCCCCCTCCTTCCACTAGCCCACCCTCCCACCCAAAGAACAACTTCTTCTGCGCAGCTTGTTTTCTAGGCAGCAGCGCTATTGTGATGTCATCGGGGGGCATTGTGACAAGCCGCCAGTGTTCCGTCTCTTCATGTTGTGCACTGTTCAAACCGAAAATACATCAACAGGCAGGCTACAGAAAAGCTTACTAACAAAGGTTAGAGAGGGGCTTTCTCAGAGGGCTTTTTACAGTTTGTCTATTCCCAATTAGCCGGTTTAGTATACTTAATGAAAGTACTAATTCTTTCATAGGCCGCCCATTCTTAGTATTTGACGTTCAGGTAACAACAGGTAACTTTATTTGGAGTGGAAGCAGAGAGATAACACCAGATGCCAATTGTAGATCCTCTCACACCTGTGGTCACTGCAGCATCTGACTCCACTTTGTCCAAAAGGGATCTATTCCATTCAATTACACATGATCTAGATTAGACTGACAACAAGATACTGCACGGGACATAGCAGAGTTGGTGAAGTTGAGTGGTGATGAGTTTGCTATTTGGATGAATAAAGCAAGTAAAAAGTGTGTTAGATAAAAATTCATTTCAATTCGCTAATCGGGCTAATATGAATCAGGTGAATCGAGTTCTGCTTTTGGAAACTGGGTTAAGAAGGGGTGCACCGTTCCTGGAGGTACTGCAATACCAGGTCAATGCGTGGAGTGGACAGAGCAAGCTCTTTTTCCATCTCCCTGTTCTAAAAATCCATTTAATATATGGTCCCCAGATAGGGGACGTATCAGATATTAAACTGATAAGAACAGATTTTTGATTTAATGAAGCTTTCCAAAGCACCGCAAAAAATGCATGACCAAAGTCACACCAAAAACAGTGCAAAGGCTAGGATTCGTGTGGACCCCTCCGTGAGGAGAGGGTCCCCAAAAATCAACCCCGTCCCTCCGAGCCAGAAGGCCACAGCAAGGGTCAGGGATCTTCGGTGCTCCCCCATGCCGAAGCCTGGTTGAGCCTTGTCGTTGCTCCCAGCGTCCACCCAGGCATCTTACCCAAGTGGAGTAGAGAGCTACTAGTTGTTGGTTTCGCAGCCGAAACTGCCCGGACCGTCAACCGGTGTTGGTTTCTCAGCCCAAGGCTAACCGGACCTCCAACCGGGTGTTGGTTTCTCAGCCGAAGCTGACCCGGACCTCCAACCGGGTGTTGGTTTCTCAGCCGAAGCTGACCCGGACCTCCAACCGGGTGTTGGTTTCTCAGCCGAAGCTGACCCGGACCTCCAACCGGGTGTTGGTTTCTCAGCCAAAGCTGACCCAGACCTCCAACCGGGTGTTGGTTTCTCAGCCCAAAGCTGAACGGACCTCCGACCATGATTATAAAAATTTCCCTTCCTAGCCAGAAGGCCGGGATAGAGCAATATGCTCAGAAAGTATGAAAAGGCAAGGTACGGTGTGCTACAGAGCCCAAGGCTCGCCGGGGTCCCAAGCCAGCAAGCTCAGACTCACTCCAGGGTCGTCAATCCTGGGGCACATTGCACCATAGCCCCCACACTTACTCAGTCTAATAGCCTCGATCCTGGTAGGGCCATGGTTTCCTCTAGATGGATATACTATCCTCCCAAAGTACTAACAAGCGCAACCTTCCAGTGTGCATTGCATCATTGTACTAAGGTGGCCGGAGCCTTAAACCACCTTTTCGAACGATACTACACTTGATCTTAGCCAAAAGGCCGAGAAGCGATAACCAGAATTGGTTTGGGCCTCGAGTGGCACCCTGGCCTATGCCGGACACATCTTAGGGAGAGAGAGCGAGAGGGAGACAAACCCACGCCTACACAAGACATTTTGTCACCCAAGCCAACCCTTGAAAAGGCTGCTTTGCAGAGCAAAAACAAGAAGAATGGTGCGTTTTGCAGCCGCCGCCCACTGCAATGAATCTGAATAACTCCTCCTTTAGGGCGCAAGCAACTCCCCTCCCCCTTGCAGTCTTTCCAATTCACGATACAAAAAGACGGACAGGACAGGTTGCCTGACTTTCCGTCACTGCCACCCTTTGCCATCCTTACCCGTAGAAAGCCCTTTCATCATCCCCAAACCCTAATCTTTTCCCTTTCCTTCCCAGCCCCCAAACCCTGCCCTCTGTACCTTTCTCACCACCCGCTTCCCTTCTCCTGTCATCCCCCTACCACCCGGGAAAAAAAGAGATTGCCCCCTCCTTCCACTAGCCCACCCTCCCACCCAAAGAACAACTTCTTCTGCGCAGCTTGTTTTCTAGGCAGCAGCGCTATTGTGATGTCATCGGGGGGCATTGTGACAAGCCGCCAGTGTTCCGTCTCTTCATGTTGTGCACTGTTCAAACCGAAAATACATCAACAGGCAGGCTACAGAAAAGCTTACTAACAAAGGTTAGAGAGGGGCTTTCTCAGAGGGCTTTTTACAGTTTGTCTATTCCCAATTAGCCGGTTTAGTATACTTAATGAAAGTACTAATTCTTTCATAGGCCGCCCATTCTTAGTATTTGACGTTCAGGTAACAACAGGTAACTTTATTTGGAGTGGAAGCAGAGAAATAACACCAGATGCCAATTGTAGATCCTCTCACACCTGTGGTCACTGCAGCATCTGACTCCACTTTGTCCAAAAGGGATCTATTCCATTCAATTACACATGATCTAGATTAGACTGACAACAAGATACTGCACGGGACATAGCAGAGTTGGTGAAGTTGAGTGGTGATGAGTTTGCTATTTGGATGAATAAAGCAAGTAAAAAGTGTGTTAGATAAAAATTCATTTCAATTCGCTAATCGGGCTAATATGAATCAGGTGAATCGAGTTCTGCTTTTGGAAACTGGGTTAAGAAGGGGTGCACCGTTCCTGGAGGTACTGCAATACCAGGTCAATGCGTGGAGTGGACAGAGCAAGCTCTTTTTCCATCTCCCTGTTCTAAAAATCCATTTAATATATGGTCCCCAGATAGGGGACGTATCAGATATTAAACTGATAAGAACAGATTTTGATTTAATGAAGCTTTCCAAAGCACCGCAAAAAATGCATGACCGAAGTCACACCAAAAACAGTGCAAAGGCTAGGATTCGTGTGGACCCCTCCGTGAGGAGAGGGTCCCCAAAAATCAACCCCGTCCCTCCGAGCCAGAAGGCCACAGCAAGGGTCAGGGATCTTCGGTGCTCCCCCAAGCCGAAGCCTGGTTGAGCCTTGTCGTTGCTCCCAGCGTCCATCCAGGCATCTTACCCAAGTGGAGTAGAGAGCTACTAGTTGTTGGTTTCGCAGCCGAAACTGCCCGGACCGTCAACCGGTGTTGGTTTCTCAGCCCAAGGCTAACCGGACCTCCAACCGGGTGTTGGTTTCTCAGCCGAAGCTGACCCGGACCTCCAACCGGGTGTTGGTTTCTCAGCCGAAGCTGACCCGGACCTCCAACCGGGTGTTGGTTTCTCAGCCGAAGCTGACCCGGACCTCCAACCGGGTGTTGGTTTCTCAGCCAAAGCTGACCCGGACCTCCAACCGGGTGTTGGTTTCTCAGCCCAAAGCTGAACGGACCTCCGACCATGATTATAAAAATTTCCCTTCCTAGCCAGAAGGCCGGGATAGAGCAATATGCTCAGAAAGTATGAAAGGGCAAGGTACGGTGTGCTACAGAGCCCAAGGCTCGCCGGGGTCCCAAGCCAGCAAGCTCAGACTCACTCCAGGGTCGTCAATCCTGGGGCACATTGCACCATAGCCCCCACACTTACTCAGTCTAATAGCCTCGATCCTGGTAGGGCCATGGTTTCCTCTAGATGGATATACTATCCTCCCAAAGTACTAACAAGCGCAACCTTCCAGTGTGCATTGCATCATTGTACTAAGGTGGCCGGAGCCTTAAACCACCTTTTCGAACGATACTACACTTGATCTTAGCCAAAAGGCCGAGAAGCGATAACCAGAATTGGTTTGGGCCTCGAGTGGCACCCTGGCCTATGCCGGACACATCTTAGGGAGAGAGAGCGAGAGGGAGACAAACCCACGCCTACACAAGACATTTTGTCACCCAAGCCAACCCTTGAAAAGGCTGCTTTGCAGAGCAAAAACAAGAAGAATGGTGCGTTTTGCAGCCGCCGCCCACTGCAATGAATCTGAATAACTCCTCCTTTAGGGCGCAAACAACTCCCCTCCCCCTTGCAGTCTTTCCAATTCACGATACAAAAAGACGGACAGGACAGGTTGCCTGACTTTCCGTCACTGCCACCCTTTGCCATCCTTACCCGTAGAAAGCCCTTTCATCATCCCCAAACCCTAATCTTTTCCCTTTCCTTCCCAGCCCCCAAACCCTGCCCTCTGTACCTTTCTCACCACCCGCTTCCCTTCTCCTGTCATCCCCCTACCACCCGGGAAAAAAAGAGATTGCCCCCTCCTTCCACTAGCCCACCCTCCCACCCAAAGAACAACTTCTTCTGCGCAGCTTGTTTTCTAGGCAGCAGCGCTATTGTGATGTCATCGGGGGGCATTGTGACAAGCCGCCAGTGTTCCGTCTCTTCATGTTGTGCACTGTTCAAACCGAAAATACATCAACAGGCAGGCTACAGAAAAGCTTACTAACAAAGGTTAGAGAGGGGCTTTCTCAGAGGGCTTTTTACAGTTTGTCTATTCCCAATTAGCCGGTTTAGTATACTTAATGAAAGTACTAATTCTTTCATAGGCCGCCCATTCTTAGTATTTGACGTTCAGGTAACAACAGGTAACTTTATTTGGAGTGGAAGCAGAGAGATAACACCAGATGCCAATTGTAGATCCTCTCACACCTGTGGTCACTGCAGCATCTGACTCCACTTTGTCCAAAAGGGATCTATTCCATTCAATTACACATGATCTAGATTAGACTGACAACAAGATACTGCACGGGACATAGCAGAGTTGGTGAAGTTGAGTGGTGATGAGTTTGCTATTTGGATGAATAAAGCAAGTAAAAAGTGTGTTAGATAAAAATTCATTTCAATTCGCTAATCGGGCTAATATGAATCAGGTGAATCGAGTTCTGCTTTTGGAAACTGGGTTAAGAAGGGGTGCACCGTTCCTGGAGGTACTGCAATACCAGGTCAATGCGTGGAGTGGACAGAGCAAGCTCTTTTTCCATCTCCCTGTTCTAAAAATCCATTTAATATATGGTCCCCAGATAGGGGACGTATCAGATATTAAACTGATAAGAACAGATACTACACTTGATCTTAGCCAAAAGGCCGAGAAGCGATAACCAGAATTGGTTTGGGCCTCGAGTGGCACCCTGGCCTATGCCGGACACATCTTAGGGAGAGAGAGCGAGAGGGAGACAAACCCACGCCTACACAAGACATTTTGTCACCCAAGCCAACCCTTGAAAAGGCTGCTTTGCAGAGCAAAAACAAGAAGAATGGTGCGTTTTGCAGCCGCCGCCCACTGCAATGAATCTGAATAACTCCTCCTTTAGGGCGCAAGCAACTCCCCTCCCCCTTGCAGTCTTTCCAATTCACGATACAAAAAGACGGACAGGACAGGTTGCCTGACTTTCCGTCACTGCCACCCTTTGCCATCCTTACCCGTAGAAAGCCCTTTCATCATCCCCAAACCCTAATCTTTTCCCTTTCCTTCCCAGCCCCCAAACCCTGCCCTCTGTACCTTTCTCACCACCCGCTTCCCTTCTCCTGTCATCCCCCTACCACCCGGGAAAAAAAGAGATTGCCCCCTCCTTCCACTAGCCCACCCTCCCACCCAAAGAACAACTTCTTCTGCGCAGCTTGTTTTCTAGGCAGCAGCGCTATTGTGATGTCATCGGGGGGCATTGTGACAAGCCGCCAGTGTTCCGTCTCTTCATGTTGTGCACTGTTCAAACCGAAAATACATCAACAGGCAGGCTACAGAAAAGCTTACTAACAAAGGTTAGAGAGGGGCTTTCTCAGAGGGCTTTTTACAGTTTGTCTATTCCCAATTAGCCGGTTTAGTATACTTAATGAAAGTACTAATTCTTTCATAGGCCGCCCATTCTTAGTATTTGACGTTCAGGTAACAACAGGTAACTTTATTTGGAGTGGAAGCAGAGAGATAACACCAGATGCCAATTGTAGATCCTCTCACACCTGTGGTCACTGCAGCATCTGACTCCACTTTGTCCAAAAGGGATCTATTCCATTCAATTACACATGATCTAGATTAGACTGACAACAAGATACTGCACGGGACATAGCAGAGTTGGTGAAGTTGAGTGGTGATGAGTTTGCTATTTGGATGAATAAAGCAAGTAAAAAGTGTGTTAGATAAAAATTCATTTCAATTCGCTAATCGGGCTAATATGAATCAGGTGAATCGAGTTCTGCTTTTGGAAACTGGGTTAAGAAGGGGTGCACCGTTCCTGGAGGTACTGCAATACCAGGTCAATGCGTGGAGTGGACAGAGCAAGCTCTTTTTCCATCTCCCTGTTCTAAAAATCCATTTAATATATGGTCCCCAGATAGGGGACGTATCAGATATTAAACTGATAAGAACAGATACTACACTTGATCTTAGCCAAAAGGCCGAGAAGCGATAACCAGAATTGGTTTGGGCCTCGAGTGGCACCCTGGCCTATGCCGGACACATCTTAGGGAGAGAGAGCGAGAGGGAGACAAACCCACGCCTACACAAGACATTTTGTCACCCAAGCCAACCCTTGAAAAGGCTGCTTTGCAGAGCAAAAACAAGAAGAATGGTGCGTTTTGCAGCCGCCGCCCACTGCAATGAATCTGAATAACTCCTCCTTTAGGGCGCAAGCAACTCCCCTCCCCCTTGCAGTCTTTCCAATTCACGATACAAAAAGACGGACAGGACAGGTTGCCTGACTTTCCGTCACTGCCACCCTTTGCCATCCTTACCCGTAGAAAGCCCTTTCATCATCCCCAAACCCTAATCTTTTCCCTTTCCTTCCCAGCCCCCAAACCCTGCCCTCTGTACCTTTCTCACCACCCGCTTCCCTTCTCCTGTCATCCCCCTACCACCCGGGAAAAAAAGAGATTGCCCCCTCCTTCCACTAGCCCACCCTCCCACCCAAAGAACAACTTCTTCTGCGCAGCTTGTTTTCTAGGCAGCAGCGCTATTGTGATGTCATCGGGGGGCATTGTGACAAGCCGCCAGTGTTCCGTCTCTTCATGTTGTGCACTGTTCAAACCGAAAATACATCAACAGGCAGGCTACAGAAAAGCTTACTAACAAAGGTTAGAGAGGGGCTTTCTCAGAGGGCTTTTTACAGTTTGTCTATTCCCAATTAGCCGGTTTAGTATACTTAATGAAAGTACTAATTCTTTCATAGGCCGCCCATTCTTAGTATTTGACGTTCAGGTAACAACAGGTAACTTTATTTGGAGTGGAAGCAGAGAGATAACACCAGATGCCAATTGTAGATCCTCTCACACCTGTGGTCACTGCAGCATCTGACTCCACTTTGTCCAAAAGGGATCTATTCCATTCAATTACACATGATCTAGATTAGACTGACAACAAGATACTGCACGGGACATAGCAGAGTTGGTGAAGTTGAGTGGTGATGAGTTTGCTATTTGGATGAATAAAGCAAGTAAAAAGTGTGTTAGATAAAAATTCATTTCAATTCGCTAATCGGGCTAATATGAATCAGGTGAATCGAGTTCTGCTTTTGGAAACTGGGTTAAGAAGGGGTGCACCGTTCCTGGAGGTACTGCAATACCAGGTCAATGCGTGGAGTGGACAGAGCAAGCTCTTTTTCCATCTCCCTGTTCTAAAAATCCATTTAATATATGGTCCCCAGATAGGGGACGTATCAGATATTAAACTGATAAGAACAGATTTTTGATTTAATGAAGCTTTCCAAAGCACCGCAAAAAATGCATGACCGAAGTCACACCAAAAACAGTGCAAAGGCTAGGATTCGTGTGGACACCTCCGTGAGGAGAGGGTCCCCAAAAATCAACCCCGTCCCTCCGAGCCAGAAGGCCACAGCAAGGGTCAGGGATCTTCGGTGCTCCCCCAAGCCGAAGCCTGGTTGAGCCTTGTCGTTGCTCCCAGCGTCCACCCAGGCATCTTACCCAAGTGGAGTAGAGAGCTACTAGTTGTTGGTTTCGCAGCCGAAACTGCCCGGACCGTCAACCGGTGTTGGTTTCTCAGCCCAAGGCTAACCGGACCTCCAACCGGGTGTTGGTTTCTCAGCCGAAGCTGACCCGGACCTCCAACCGGGTGTTGGTTTCTCAGCCGAAGCTGACCCAGACCTCCAACCGGGTGTTGGTTTCTCAGCCGAAGCTGACCCGGACCTCCAACCGGGTGTTGGTTTCTCAGCCCAAAGCTGAACGGACCTCCGACCATGATTATAAAAATTTCCCTTCCTAGCCAGAAGGCCGGGATAGAGCAATATGCTCAGAAAGTATGAAAGGGCAAGGTACGGTGTGCTACAGAGCCCAAGGCTCGCCGGGGTCCCAAGCCAGCAAGCTCAGACTCACTCCAGGGTCGTCAGTCCTGGGGCACATTGCACCATAGCCCCCACACTTACTCAGTCTAATAGCCTCGATCCTGGTAGGGCCATGTTTTCCTCTAGATGAATATACTATACATCAAGAGTACTAGCAAGCGCAACCTTCCAGTGTGCATTGCATCTGCCGAGCCTCACAGATACTACACTTGATCTTAGCCAAAAGGCCGAGAAGCGATAACCAGAATTGGTTTGGGCCTCGAGTGGCACCCTGGCCTATGCCGGACACATCTTAGGGAGAGAGAGCGAGAGGGAGACAAACCCACGCCTACACAAGACATTTTGTCACCCAAGCCAACCCTTGAATAGGCTGCTTTGCAGAGCAAAAACAAGAAGAATGGTGCGTTTTGCAGCCGCCGCCCACTGCAATGAATCTGAATAACTCCTCCTTTAGGGCGCAAGCAACTCCCCTCCCCCTTGCAGTCTTTCCAATTCACGATACAAAAAGACGGACAGGACAGGTTGCCTGACTTTCCGTCACTGCCACCCTTTGCCATCCTTACCCGTAGAAAGCCCTTTCATCATCCCCAAACCCTAATCTTTTCCCTTTCCTTCCCAGCCCCCAAACCCTGCCCTCTGTACCTTTCTCACCACCCGCTTCCCTTCTCCTGTCATCCCCCTACCACCCGGGAAAAAAAGAGATTGCCCCCTCCTTCCACTAGCCCACCCTCCCACCCAAAGAACAACTTCTTCTGCGCAGCTTGTTTTCTAGGCAGCAGCGCTATTGTGATGTCATCGGGGGGCATTGTGACAAGCCGCCAGTGTTCCGTCTCTTCATGTTGTGCACTGTTCAAACCGAAAATACATCAACAGGCAGGCTACAGAAAAGCTTACTAACAAAGGTTAGAGAGGGGCTTTCTCAGAGGGCTTTTTACAGTTTGTCTATTCCCAATTAGCCGGTTTAGTATACTTAATGAAAGTACTAATTCTTTCATAGGCCGCCCATTCTTAGTATTTGACGTTCAGGTAACAACAGGTAACTTTATTTGGAGTGGAAGCAGAGAGATAACACCAGATGCCAATTGTAGATCCTCTCACACCTGTGGTCACTGCAGCATCTGACTCCACTTTGTCCAAAAGGGATCTATTCCATTCAATTACACATGATCTAGATTAGACTGACAACAAGATACTGCACGGGACATAGCAGAGTTGGTGAAGTTGAGTGGTGATGAGTTTGCTATTTGGATGAATAAAGCAAGTAAAAAGTGTGTTAGATAAAAATTCATTTCAATTCGCTAATCGGGCTAATATGAATCAGGTGAATCGAGTTCTGCTTTTGGAAACTGGGTTAAGAAGGGGTGCACCGTTCCTGGAGGTACTGCAATACCAGGTCAATGCGTGGAGTGGACAGAGCAAGCTCTTTTTCCATCTCCCTGTTCTAAAAATCCATTTAATATATGGTCCCCAGATAGGGGACGTATCAGATATTAAACTGATAAGAACAGATACTACACTTGATCTTAGCCAAAAGGCCGAGAAGCGATAACCAGAATTGGTTTGGGCCTCGAGTGGCACCCTGGCCTATGCCGGACACATCTTAGGGAGAGAGAGCGAGAGGGAGACAAACCCACGCCTACACAAGACATTTTGTCACCCAAGCCAACCCTTGAAAAGGCTGCTTTGCAGAGCAAAAACAAGAAGAATGGTGCGTTTTGCAGCCGCCGCCCACTGCAATGAATCTGAATAACTCCTCCTTTAGGGCGCAAGCAACTCCCCTCCCCCTTGCAGTCTTTCCAATTCACGATACAAAAAGACGGACAGGACAGGTTGCCTGACTTTCCGTCACTGCCACCCTTTGCCATCCTTACCCGTAGAAAGCCCTTTCATCATCCCCAAACCCTAATCTTTTCCCTTTCCTTCCCAGCCCCCAAACCCTGCCCTCTGTACCTTTCTCACCACCCGCTTCCCTTCTCCTGTCATCCCCCTACCACCCGGGAAAAAAAGAGATTGCCCCCTCCTTCCACTAGCCCACCCTCCCACCCAAAGAACAACTTCTTCTGCGCAGCTTGTTTTCTAGGCAGCAGCGCTATTGTGATGTCATCGGGGGGCATTGTGACAAGCCGCCAGTGTTCCGTCTCTTCATGTTGTGCACTGTTCAAACCGAAAATACATCAACAGGCAGGCTACAGAAAAGCTTACTAACAAAGGTTAGAGAGGGGCTTTCTCAGAGGGCTTTTTACAGTTTGTCTATTCCCAATTAGCCGGTTTAGTATACTTAATGAAAGTACTAATTCTTTCATAGGCCGCCCATTCTTAGTATTTGACGTTCAGGTAACAACAGGTAACTTTATTTGGAGTGGAAGCAGAGAGATAACACCAGATGCCAATTGTAGATCCTCTCACACCTGTGGTCACTGCAGCATCTGACTCCACTTTGTCCAAAAGGGATCTATTCCATTCAATTACACATGATCTAGATTAGACTGACAACAAGATACTGCACGGGACATAGCAGAGTTGGTGAAGTTGAGTGGTGATGAGTTTGCTATTTGGATGAATAAAGCAAGTAAAAAGTGTGTTAGATAAAAATTCATTTCAATTCGCTAATCGGGCTAATATGAATCAGGTGAATCGAGTTCTGCTTTTGGAAACTGGGTTAAGAAGGGGTGCACCGTTCCTGGAGGTACTGCAATACCAGGTCAATGCGTGGAGTGGACAGAGCAAGCTCTTTTTCCATCTCCCTGTTCTAAAAATCCATTTAATATATGGTCCCCAGATAGGGGACGTATCAGATATTAAACTGATAAGAACAGATGAGCTTTCATCCGCAATTTTCAGAATCAAGGTAGCCCCGAAGGCCAGCAGGCCACCACACAAAAGCGCAGTGCCTGGGTGATCGCCTCCCGAGCCCAGGAACCACCAGCCACAAAGGGACGTAAGCACCAAAAGGCGCAACAATCCCCGAGGCCGGCGGTCGTGCAAGCCCGGGCCCCTCCCAGCCAAGACCAAGGCAAACCCAATGAAGGGACTACACTTGATCTTAGCCAAAAGGCCGAGAAGCGATAACCAGAATTGGTTTGGGCCTCGAGTGGCACCCTGGCCTATGCCGGACACATCTTAGGGAGAGAGAGCGAGAGGGAGACAAACCCACGCCTACACAAGACATTTTGTCACCCAAGCCAACCCTTGAAAAGGCTGCTTTGCAGAGCAAAAACAAGAAGAATGGTGCGTTTTGCAGCCGCCGCCCACTGCAATGAATCTGAATAACTCCTCCTTTAGGGCGCAAGCAACTCCCCTCCCCCTTGCAGTCTTTCCAATTCACGATACAAAAAGACGGACAGGACAGGTTGCCTGACTTTCCGTCACTGCCACCCTTTGCCATCCTTACCCGTAGAAAGCCCTTTCATCATCCCCAAACCCTAATCTTTTCCCTTTCCTTCCCAGCCCCCAAACCCTGCCCTCTGTACCTTTCTCACCACCCGCTTCCCTTCTCCTGTCATCCCCCTACCACCCGGGAAAAAAAGAGATTGCCCCCTCCTTCCACTAGCCCACCCTCCCACCCAAAGAACAACTTCTTCTGCGCAGCTTGTTTTCTAGGCAGCAGCGCTATTGTGATGTCATCGGGGGGCATTGTGACAAGCCGCCAGTGTTCCGTCTCTTCATGTTGTGCACTGTTCAAACCGAAAATACATCAACAGGCAGGCTACAGAAAAGCTTACTAACAAAGGTTAGAGAGGGGCTTTCTCAGAGGGCTTTTTACAGTTTGTCTATTCCCAATTAGCCGGTTTAGTATACTTAATGAAAGTACTAATTCTTTCATAGGCCGCCCATTCTTAGTATTTGACGTTCAGGTAACAACAGGTAACTTTATTTGGAGTGGAAGCAGAGAGATAACACCAGATGCCAATTGTAGATCCTCTCACACCTGTGGTCACTGCAGCATCTGACTCCACTTTGTCCAAAAGGGATCTATTCCATTCAATTACACATGATCTAGATTAGACTGACAACAAGATACTGCACGGGACATAGCAGAGTTGGTGAAGTTGAGTGGTGATGAGTTTGCTATTTGGATGAATAAAGCAAGTAAAAAGTGTGTTAGATAAAAATTCATTTCAATTCGCTAATCGGGCTAATATGAATCAGGTGAATCGAGTTCTGCTTTTGGAAACTGGGTTAAGAAGGGGTGCACCGTTCCTGGAGGTACTGCAATACCAGGTCAATGCGTGGAGTGGACAGAGCAAGCTCTTTTTCCATCTCCCTGTTCTAAAAATCCATTTAATATATGGTCCCCAGATAGGGGACGTATCAGATATTAAACTGATAAGAACAGATTTTTGATTTAATGAAGCTTTCCAAAGCACCGCAAAAAATGCATGACCGAAGTCACACCAAAAACAGTGCAAAGGCTAGGATTCGTGTGGACACCTCCGTGAGGAGAGGGTCCCCAAAAATCAACCCCGTCCCTCCGAGCCAGAAGGCCACAGCAAGGGTCAGGGATCTTCGGTGCTCCCCCAAGCCGAAGCCTGGTTGAGCCTTGTCGTTGCTCCCAGCGTCCACCCAGGCATCTTACCCAAGTGGAGTAGAGAGCTACTAGTTGTTGGTTTCGCAGCCGAAACTGCCCGGACCGTCAACCGGTGTTGGTTTCTCAGCCCAAGGCTAACCGGACCTCCAACCGGGTGTTGGTTTCTCAGCCGAAGCTGACCCGGACCTCCAACCGGGTGTTGGTTTCTCAGCCGAAGCTGACCCAGACCTCCAACCGGGTGTTGGTTTCTCAGCCGAAGCTGACCCGGACCTCCAACCGGGTGTTGGTTTCTCAGCCCAAAGCTGAACGGACCTCCGACCATGATTATAAAAATTTCCCTTCCTAGCCAGAAGGCCGGGATAGAGCAATATGCTCAGAAAGTATGAAAGGGCAAGGTACGGTGTGCTACAGAGCCCAAGGCTCGCCGGGGTCCCAAGCCAGCAAGCTCAGACTCACTCCAGGGTCGTCAGTCCTGGGGCACATTGCACCATAGCCCCCACACTTACTCAGTCTAATAGCCTCGATCCTGGTAGGGCCATGTTTTCCTCTAGATGAATATACTATACATCAAGAGTACTAGCAAGCGCAACCTTCCAGTGTGCATTGCATCTGCCGAGCCTCACAGATACTACACTTGATCTTAGCCAAAAGGCCGAGAAGCGATAACCAGAATTGGTTTGGGCCTCGAGTGGCACCCTGGCCTATGCCGGACACATCTTAGGGAGAGAGAGCGAGAGGGAGACAAACCCACGCCTACACAAGACATTTTGTCACCCAAGCCAACCCTTGAATAGGCTGCTTTGCAGAGCAAAAACAAGAAGAATGGTGCGTTTTGCAGCCGCCGCCCACTGCAATGAATCTGAATAACTCCTCCTTTAGGGCGCAAGCAACTCCCCTCCCCCTTGCAGTCTTTCCAATTCACGATACAAAAAGACGGACAGGACAGGTTGCCTGACTTTCCGTCACTGCCACCCTTTGCCATCCTTACCCGTAGAAAGCCCTTTCATCATCCCCAAACCCTAATCTTTTCCCTTTCCTTCCCAGCCCCCAAACCCTGCCCTCTGTACCTTTCTCACCACCCGCTTCCCTTCTCCTGTCATCCCCCTACCACCCGGGAAAAAAAGAGATTGCCCCCTCCTTCCACTAGCCCACCCTCCCACCCAAAGAACAACTTCTTCTGCGCAGCTTGTTTTCTAGGCAGCAGCGCTATTGTGATGTCATCGGGGGGCATTGTGACAAGCCGCCAGTGTTCCGTCTCTTCATGTTGTGCACTGTTCAAACCGAAAATACATCAACAGGCAGGCTACAGAAAAGCTTACTAACAAAGGTTAGAGAGGGGCTTTCTCAGAGGGCTTTTTACAGTTTGTCTATTCCCAATTAGCCGGTTTAGTATACTTAATGAAAGTACTAATTCTTTCATAGGCCGCCCATTCTTAGTATTTGACGTTCAGGTAACAACAGGTAACTTTATTTGGAGTGGAAGCAGAGAGATAACACCAGATGCCAATTGTAGATCCTCTCACACCTGTGGTCACTGCAGCATCTGACTCCACTTTGTCCAAAAGGGATCTATTCCATTCAATTACACATGATCTAGATTAGACTGACAACAAGATACTGCACGGGACATAGCAGAGTTGGTGAAGTTGAGTGGTGATGAGTTTGCTATTTGGATGAATAAAGCAAGTAAAAAGTGTGTTAGATAAAAATTCATTTCAATTCGCTAATCGGGCTAATATGAATCAGGTGAATCGAGTTCTGCTTTTGGAAACTGGGTTAAGAAGGGGTGCACCGTTCCTGGAGGTACTGCAATACCAGGTCAATGCGTGGAGTGGACAGAGCAAGCTCTTTTTCCATCTCCCTGTTCTAAAAATCCATTTAATATATGGTCCCCAGATAGGGGACGTATCAGATATTAAACTGATAAGAACAGATACTACACTTGATCTTAGCCAAAAGGCCGAGAAGCGATAACCAGAATTGGTTTGGGCCTCGAGTGGCACCCTGGCCTATGCCGGACACATCTTAGGGAGAGAGAGCGAGAGGGAGACAAACCCACGCCTACACAAGACATTTTGTCACCCAAGCCAACCCTTGAAAAGGCTGCTTTGCAGAGCAAAAACAAGAAGAATGGTGCGTTTTGCAGCCGCCGCCCACTGCAATGAATCTGAATAACTCCTCCTTTAGGGCGCAAGCAACTCCCCTCCCCCTTGCAGTCTTTCCAATTCACGATACAAAAAGACGGACAGGACAGGTTGCCTGACTTTCCGTCACTGCCACCCTTTGCCATCCTTACCCGTAGAAAGCCCTTTCATCATCCCCAAACCCTAATCTTTTCCCTTTCCTTCCCAGCCCCCAAACCCTGCCCTCTGTACCTTTCTCACCACCCGCTTCCCTTCTCCTGTCATCCCCCTACCACCCGGGAAAAAAAGAGATTGCCCCCTCCTTCCACTAGCCCACCCTCCCACCCAAAGAACAACTTCTTCTGCGCAGCTTGTTTTCTAGGCAGCAGCGCTATTGTGATGTCATCGGGGGGCATTGTGACAAGCCGCCAGTGTTCCGTCTCTTCATGTTGTGCACTGTTCAAACCGAAAATACATCAACAGGCAGGCTACAGAAAAGCTTACTAACAAAGGTTAGAGAGGGGCTTTCTCAGAGGGCTTTTTACAGTTTGTCTATTCCCAATTAGCCGGTTTAGTATACTTAATGAAAGTACTAATTCTTTCATAGGCCGCCCATTCTTAGTATTTGACGTTCAGGTAACAACAGGTAACTTTATTTGGAGTGGAAGCAGAGAGATAACACCAGATGCCAATTGTAGATCCTCTCACACCTGTGGTCACTGCAGCATCTGACTCCACTTTGTCCAAAAGGGATCTATTCCATTCAATTACACATGATCTAGATTAGACTGACAACAAGATACTGCACGGGACATAGCAGAGTTGGTGAAGTTGAGTGGTGATGAGTTTGCTATTTGGATGAATAAAGCAAGTAAAAAGTGTGTTAGATAAAAATTCATTTCAATTCGCTAATCGGGCTAATATGAATCAGGTGAATCGAGTTCTGCTTTTGGAAACTGGGTTAAGAAGGGGTGCACCGTTCCTGGAGGTACTGCAATACCAGGTCAATGCGTGGAGTGGACAGAGCAAGCTCTTTTTCCATCTCCCTGTTCTAAAAATCCATTTAATATATGGTCCCCAGATAGGGGACGTATCAGATATTAAACTGATAAGAACAGATGAGCTTTCATCCGCAATTTTCAGAATCAAGGTAGCCCCGAAGGCCAGCAGGCCACCACACAAAAGCGCAGTGCCTGGGTGATCGCCTCCCGAGCCCAGGAACCACCAGCCACAAAGGGACGTAAGCACCAAAAGGCGCAACAATCCCCGAGGCCGGCGGTCGTGCAAGCCCGGGCCCCTCCCAGCCAAGACCAAGGCAAACCCAATGAAGGGACTACACTTGATCTTAGCCAAAAGGCCGAGAAGCGATAACCAGAATTGGTTTGGGCCTCGAGTGGCACCCTGGCCTATGCCGGACACATCTTAGGGAGAGAGAGCGAGAGGGAGACAAACCCACGCCTACACAAGACATTTTGTCACCCAAGCCAACCCTTGAAAAGGCTGCTTTGCAGAGCAAAAACAAGAAGAATGGTGCGTTTTGCAGCCGCCGCCCACTGCAATGAATCTGAATAACTCCTCCTTTAGGGCGCAAGCAACTCCCCTCCCCCTTGCAGTCTTTCCAATTCACGATACAAAAAGACGGACAGGACAGGTTGCCTGACTTTCCGTCACTGCCACCCTTTGCCATCCTTACCCGTAGAAAGCCCTTTCATCATCCCCAAACCCTAATCTTTTCCCTTTCCTTCCCAGCCCCCAAACCCTGCCCTCTGTACCTTTCTCACCACCCGCTTCCCTTCTCCTGTCATCCCCCTACCACCCGGGAAAAAAAGAGATTGCCCCCTCCTTCCACTAGCCCACCCTCCCACCCAAAGAACAACTTCTTCTGCGCAGCTTGTTTTCTAGGCAGCAGCGCTATTGTGATGTCATCGGGGGGCATTGTGACAAGCCGCCAGTGTTCCGTCTCTTCATGTTGTGCACTGTTCAAACCGAAAATACATCAACAGGCAGGCTACAGAAAAGCTTACTAACAAAGGTTAGAGAGGGGCTTTCTCAGAGGGCTTTTTACAGTTTGTCTATTCCCAATTAGCCGGTTTAGTATACTTAATGAAAGTACTAATTCTTTCATAGGCCGCCCATTCTTAGTATTTGACGTTCAGGTAACAACAGGTAACTTTATTTGGAGTGGAAGCAGAGAGATAACACCAGATGCCAATTGTAGATCCTCTCACACCTGTGGTCACTGCAGCATCTGACTCCACTTTGTCCAAAAGGGATCTATTCCATTCAATTACACATGATCTAGATTAGACTGACAACAAGATACTGCACGGGACATAGCAGAGTTGGTGAAGTTGAGTGGTGATGAGTTTGCTATTTGGATGAATAAAGCAAGTAAAAAGTGTGTTAGATAAAAATTCATTTCAATTCGCTAATCGGGCTAATATGAATCAGGTGAATCGAGTTCTGCTTTTGGAAACTGGGTTAAGAAGGGGTGCACCGTTCCTGGAGGTACTGCAATACCAGGTCAATGCGTGGAGTGGACAGAGCAAGCTCTTTTTCCATCTCCCTGTTCTAAAAATCCATTTAATATATGGTCCCCAGATAGGGGACGTATCAGATATTAAACTGATAAGAACAGATACTACACTTGATCTTAGCCAAAAGGCCGAGAAGCGATAACCAGAATTGGTTTGGGCCTCGAGTGGCACCCTGGCCTATGCCGGACACATCTTAGGGAGAGAGAGCGAGAGGGAGACAAACCCACGCCTACACAAGACATTTTGTCACCCAAGCCAACCCTTGAAAAGGCTGCTTTGCAGAGCAAAAACAAGAAGAATGGTGCGTTTTGCAGCCGCCGCCCACTGCAATGAATCTGAATAACTCCTCCTTTAGGGCGCAAGCAACTCCCCTCCCCCTTGCAGTCTTTCCAATTCACGATACAAAAAGACGGACAGGACAGGTTGCCTGACTTTCCGTCACTGCCACCCTTTGCCATCCTTACCCGTAGAAAGCCCTTTCATCATCCCCAAACCCTAATCTTTTCCCTTTCCTTCCCAGCCCCCAAACCCTGCCCTCTGTACCTTTCTCACCACCCGCTTCCCTTCTCCTGTCATCCCCCTACCACCCGGGAAAAAAAGAGATTGCCCCCTCCTTCCACTAGCCCACCCTCCCACCCAAAGAACAACTTCTTCTGCGCAGCTTGTTTTCTAGGCAGCAGCGCTATTGTGATGTCATCGGGGGGCATTGTGACAAGCCGCCAGTGTTCCGTCTCTTCATGTTGTGCACTGTTCAAACCGAAAATACATCAACAGGCAGGCTACAGAAAAGCTTACTAACAAAGGTTAGAGAGGGGCTTTCTCAGAGGGCTTTTTACAGTTTGTCTATTCCCAATTAGCCGGTTTAGTATACTTAATGAAAGTACTAATTCTTTCATAGGCCGCCCATTCTTAGTATTTGACGTTCAGGTAACAACAGGTAACTTTATTTGGAGTGGAAGCAGAGAGATAACACCAGATGCCAATTGTAGATCCTCTCACACCTGTGGTCACTGCAGCATCTGACTCCACTTTGTCCAAAAGGGATCTATTCCATTCAATTACACATGATCTAGATTAGACTGACAACAAGATACTGCACGGGACATAGCAGAGTTGGTGAAGTTGAGTGGTGATGAGTTTGCTATTTGGATGAATAAAGCAAGTAAAAAGTGTGTTAGATAAAAATTCATTTCAATTCGCTAATCGGGCTAATATGAATCAGGTGAATCGAGTTCTGCTTTTGGAAACTGGGTTAAGAAGGGGTGCACCGTTCCTGGAGGTACTGCAATACCAGGTCAATGCGTGGAGTGGACAGAGCAAGCTCTTTTTCCATCTCCCTGTTCTAAAAATCCATTTAATATATGGTCCCCAGATAGGGGACGTATCAGATATTAAACTGATAAGAACAGATACTACACTTGATCTTAGCCAAAAGGCCGAGAAGCGATAACCAGAATTGGTTTGGGCCTCGAGTGGCACCCTGGCCTATGCCGGACACATCTTAGGGAGAGAGAGCGAGAGGGAGACAAACCCACGCCTACACAAGACATTTTGTCACCCAAGCCAACCCTTGAAAAGGCTGCTTTGCAGAGCAAAAACAAGAAGAATGGTGCGTTTTGCAGCCGCCGCCCACTGCAATGAATCTGAATAACTCCTCCTTTAGGGCGCAAGCAACTCCCCTCCCCCTTGCAGTCTTTCCAATTCACGATACAAAAAGACGGACAGGACAGGTTGCCTGACTTTCCGTCACTGCCACCCTTTGCCATCCTTACCCGTAGAAAGCCCTTTCATCATCCCCAAACCCTAATCTTTTCCCTTTCCTTCCCAGCCCCCAAACCCTGCCCTCTGTACCTTTCTCACCACCCGCTTCCCTTCTCCTGTCATCCCCCTACCACCCGGGAAAAAAAGAGATTGCCCCCTCCTTCCACTAGCCCACCCTCCCACCCAAAGAACAACTTCTTCTGCGCAGCTTGTTTTCTAGGCAGCAGCGCTATTGTGATGTCATCGGGGGGCATTGTGACAAGCCGCCAGTGTTCCGTCTCTTCATGTTGTGCACTGTTCAAACCGAAAATACATCAACAGGCAGGCTACAGAAAAGCTTACTAACAAAGGTTAGAGAGGGGCTTTCTCAGAGGGCTTTTTACAGTTTGTCTATTCCCAATTAGCCGGTTTAGTATACTTAATGAAAGTACTAATTCTTTCATAGGCCGCCCATTCTTAGTATTTGACGTTCAGGTAACAACAGGTAACTTTATTTGGAGTGGAAGCAGAGAGATAACACCAGATGCCAATTGTAGATCCTCTCACACCTGTGGTCACTGCAGCATCTGACTCCACTTTGTCCAAAAGGGATCTATTCCATTCAATTACACACGATCTAGATTAGACTGACAACAAGATACTGCACGGGACATAGCAGAGTTGGTGAAGTTGAGTGGTGATGAGTTTGCTATTTGGATGAATAAAGCAAGTAAAAAGTGTGTTAGATAAAAATTCATTTCAATTCGCTAATCGGGCTAATATGAATCAGGTGAATCGAGTTCTGCTTTTGGAAACTGGGTTAAGAAGGGGTGCACCGTTCCTGGAGGTACTGCAATACCAGGTCAATGCGTGGAGTGGACAGAGCAAGCTCTTTTTCCATCTCCCTGTTCTAAAAATCCATTTAATATATGGTCCCCAGATAGGGGACGTATCAGATATTAAACTGATAAGAACAGATACTACACTTGATCTTAGCCAAAAGGCCGAGAAGCGATAACCAGAATTGGTTTGGGCCTCGAGTGGCACCCTGGCCTATGCCGGACACATCTTAGGGAGAGAGAGCGAGAGGGAGACAAACCCACGCCTACACAAGACATTTTGTCACCCAAGCCAACCCTTGAAAAGGCTGCTTTGCAGAGCAAAAACAAGAAGAATGGTGCGTTTTGCAGCCGCCGCCCACTGCAATGAATCTGAATAACTCCTCCTTTAGGGCGCAAGCAACTCCCCTCCCCCTTGCAGTCTTTCCAATTCACGATACAAAAAGACGGACAGGACAGGTTGCCTGACTTTCCGTCACTGCCACCCTTTGCCATCCTTACCCGTAGAAAGCCCTTTCATCATCCCCAAACCCTAATCTTTTCCCTTTCCTTCCCAGCCCCCAAACCCTGCCCTCTGTACCTTTCTCACCACCCGCTTCCCTTCTCCTGTCATCCCCCTACCACCCGGGAAAAAAAGAGATTGCCCCCTCCTTCCACTAGCCCACCCTCCCACCCAAAGAACAACTTCTTCTGCGCAGCTTGTTTTCTAGGCAGCAGCGCTATTGTGATGTCATCGGGGGGCATTGTGACAAGCCGCCAGTGTTCCGTCTCTTCATGTTGTGCACTGTTCAAACCGAAAATACATCAACAGGCAGGCTACAGAAAAGCTTACTAACAAAGGTTAGAGAGGGGCTTTCTCAGAGGGCTTTTTACAGTTTGTCTATTCCCAATTAGCCGGTTTAGTATACTTAATGAAAGTACTAATTCTTTCATAGGCCGCCCATTCTTAGTATTTGACGTTCAGGTAACAACAGGTAACTTTATTTGGAGTGGAAGCAGAGAGATAACACCAGATGCCAATTGTAGATCCTCTCACACCTGTGGTCACTGCAGCATCTGACTCCACTTTGTCCAAAAGGGATCTATTCCATTCAATTACACATGATCTAGATTAGACTGACAACAAGATACTGCACGGGACATAGCAGAGTTGGTGAAGTTGAGTGGTGATGAGTTTGCTATTTGGATGAATAAAGCAAGTAAAAAGTGTGTTAGATAAAAATTCATTTCAATTCGCTAATCGGGCTAATATGAATCAGGTGAATCGAGTTCTGCTTTTGGAAACTGGGTTAAGAAGGGGTGCACCGTTCCTGGAGGTACTGCAATACCAGGTCAATGCGTGGAGTGGACAGAGCAAGCTCTTTTTCCATCTCCCTGTTCTAAAAATCCATTTAATATATGGTCCCCAGATAGGGGACGTATCAGATATTAAACTGATAAGAACAGATACTACACTTGATCTTAGCCAAAAGGCCGAGAAGCGATAACCAGAATTGGTTTGGGCCTCGAGTGGCACCCTGGCCTATGCCGGACACATCTTAGGGAGAGAGAGCGAGAGGGAGACAAACCCACGCCTACACAAGACATTTTGTCACCCAAGCCAACCCTTGAAAAGGCTGCTTTGCAGAGCAAAAACAAGAAGAATGGTGCGTTTTGCAGCCGCCGCCCACTGCAATGAATCTGAATAACTCCTCCTTTAGGGCGCAAGCAACTCCCCTCCCCCTTGCAGTCTTTCCAATTCACGATACAAAAAGACGGACAGGACAGGTTGCCTGACTTTCCGTCACTGCCACCCTTTGCCATCCTTACCCGTAGAAAGCCCTTTCATCATCCCCAAACCCTAATCTTTTCCCTTTCCTTCCCAGCCCCCAAACCCTGCCCTCTGTACCTTTCTCACCACCCGCTTCCCTTCTCCTGTCATCCCCCTACCACCCGGGAAAAAAAGAGATCGCCCCCTCCTTCCACTAGCCCACCCTCCCACCCAAAGAACAACTTCTTCTGCGCAGCTTGTTTTCTAGGCAGCAGCGCTATTGTGATGTCATCGGGGGGCATTGTGACAAGCCGCCAGTGTTCCGTCTCTTCATGTTGTGCACTGTTCAAACCGAAAATACATCAACAGGCAGGCTACAGAAAAGCTTACTAACAAAGGTTAGAGAGGGGCTTTCTCAGAGGGCTTTTTACAGTTTGTCTATTCCCAATTAGCCGGTTTAGTATACTTAATGAAAGTACTAATTCTTTCATAGGCCGCCCATTCTTAGTATTTGACGTTCAGGTAACAACAGGTAACTTTATTTGGAGTGGAAGCAGAGAGATAACACCAGATGCCAATTGTAGATCCTCTCACACCTGTGGTCACTGCAGCATCTGACTCCACTTTGTCCAAAAGGGATCTATTCCATTCAATTACACATGATCTAGATTAGACTGACAACAAGATACTGCACGGGACATAGCAGAGTTGGTGAAGTTGAGTGGTGATGAGTTTGCTATTTGGATGAATAAAGCAAGTAAAAAGTGTGTTAGATAAAAATTCATTTCAATTCGCTAATCGGGCTAATATGAATCAGGTGAATCGAGTTCTGCTTTTGGAAACTGGGTTAAGAAGGGGTGCACCGTTCCTGGAGGTACTGCAATACCAGGTCAATGCGTGGAGTGGACAGAGCAAGCTCTTTTTCCATCTCCCTGTTCTAAAAATCCATTTAATATATGGTCCCCAGATAGGGGACGTATCAGATATTAAACTGATAAGAACAGATACTACACTTGATCTTAGCCAAAAGGCCGAGAAGCGATAACCAGAATTGGTTTGGGCCTCGAGTGGCACCCTGGCCTATGCCGGACACATCTTAGGGAGAGAGAGCGAGAGGGAGACAAACCCACGCCTACACAAGACATTTTGTCACCCAAGCCAACCCTTGAAAAGGCTGCTTTGCAGAGCAAAAACAAGAAGAATGGTGCGTTTTGCAGCCGCCGCCCACTGCAATGAATCTGAATAACTCCTCCTTTAGGGCGCAAGCAACTCCCCTCCCCCTTGCAGTCTTTCCAATTCACGATACAAAAAGACGGACAGGACAGGTTGCCTGACTTTCCGTCACTGCCACCCTTTGCCATCCTTACCCGTAGAAAGCCCTTTCATCATCCCCAAACCCTAATCTTTTCCCTTTCCTTCCCAGCCCCCAAACCCTGCCCTCTGTACCTTTCTCACCACCCGCTTCCCTTCTCCTGTCATCCCCCTACCACCCGGGAAAAAAAGAGATTGCCCCCTCCTTCCACTAGCCCACCCTCCCACCCAAAGAACAACTTCTTCTGCGCAGCTTGTTTTCTAGGCAGCAGCGCTATTGTGATGTCATCGGGGGGCATTGTGACAAGCCGCCAGTGTTCCGTCTCTTCATGTTGTGCACTGTTCAAACCGAAAATACATCAACAGGCAGGCTACAGAAAAGCTTACTAACAAAGGTTAGAGAGGGGCTTTCTCAGAGGGCTTTTTACAGTTTGTCTATTCCCAATTAGCCGGTTTAGTATACTTAATGAAAGTACTAATTCTTTCATAGGCCGCCCATTCTTAGTATTTGACGTTCAGGTAACAACAGGTAACTTTATTTGGAGTGGAAGCAGAGAGATAACACCAGATGCCAATTGTAGATCCTCTCACACCTGTGGTCACTGCAGCATCTGACTCCACTTTGTCCAAAAGGGATCTATTCCATTCAATTACACATGATCTAGATTAGACTGACAACAAGATACTGCACGGGACATAGCAGAGTTGGTGAAGTTGAGTGGTGATGAGTTTGCTATTTGGATGAATAAAGCAAGTAAAAAGTGTGTTAGATAAAAATTCATTTCAATTCGCTAATCGGGCTAATATGAATCAGGTGAATCGAGTTCTGCTTTTGGAAACTGGGTTAAGAAGGGGTGCACCGTTCCTGGAGGTACTGCAATACCAGGTCAATGCGTGGAGTGGACAGAGCAAGCTCTTTTTCCATCTCCCTGTTCTAAAAATCCATTTAATATATGGTCCCCAGATAGGGGACGTATCAGATATTAAACTGATAAGAACAGATACTACACTTGATCTTAGCCAAAAGGCCGAGAAGCGATAACCAGAATTGGTTTGGGCCTCGAGTGGCACCCTGGCCTATGCCGGACACATCTTAGGGAGAGAGAGCGAGAGGGAGACAAACCCACGCCTACACAAGACATTTTGTCACCCAAGCCAACCCTTGAAAAGGCTGCTTTGCAGAGCAAAAACAAGAAGAATGGTGCGTTTTGCAGCCGCCGCCCACTGCAATGAATCTGAATAACTCCTCCTTTAGGGCGCAAGCAACTCCCCTCCCCCTTGCAGTCTTTCCAATTCACGATACAAAAAGACGGACAGGACAGGTTGCCTGACTTTCCGTCACTGCCACCCTTTGCCATCCTTACCCGTAGAAAGCCCTTTCATCATCCCCAAACCCTAATCTTTTCCCTTTCCTTCCCAGCCCCCAAACCCTGCCCTCTGTACCTTTCTCACCACCCGCTTCCCTTCTCCTGTCATCCCCCTACCACCCGGGAAAAAAAGAGATTGCCCCCTCCTTCCACTAGCCCACCCTCCCACCCAAAGAACAACTTCTTCTGCGCAGCTTGTTTTCTAGGCAGCAGCGCTATTGTGATGTCATCGGGGGGCATTGTGACAAGCCGCCAGTGTTCCGTCTCTTCATGTTGTGCACTGTTCAAACCGAAAATACATCAACAGGCAGGCTACAGAAAAGCTTACTAACAAAGGTTAGAGAGGGGCTTTCTCAGAGGGCTTTTTACAGTTTGTCTATTCCCAATTAGCCGGTTTAGTATACTTAATGAAAGTACTAATTCTTTCATAGGCCGCCCATTCTTAGTATTTGACGTTCAGGTAACAACAGGTAACTTTATTTGGAGTGGAAGCAGAGAGATAACACCAGATGCCAATTGTAGATCCTCTCACACCTGTGGTCACTGCAGCATCTGACTCCACTTTGTCCAAAAGGGATCTATTCCATTCAATTACACATGATCTAGATTAGACTGACAACAAGATACTGCACGGGACATAGCAGAGTTGGTGAAGTTGAGTGGTGATGAGTTTGCTATTTGGATGAATAAAGCAAGTAAAAAGTGTGTTAGATAAAAATTCATTTCAATTCGCTAATCGGGCTAATATGAATCAGGTGAATCGAGTTCTGCTTTTGGAAACTGGGTTAAGAAGGGGTGCACCGTTCCTGGAGGTACTGCAATACCAGGTCAATGCGTGGAGTGGACAGAGCAAGCTCTTTTTCCATCTCCCTGTTCTAAAAATCCATTTAATATATGGTCCCCAGATAGGGGACGTATCAGATATTAAACTGATAAGAACAGATACTACACTTGATCTTAGCCAAAAGGCCGAGAAGCGATAACCAGAATTGGTTTGGGCCTCGAGTGGCACCCTGGCCTATGCCGGACACATCTTAGGGAGAGAGAGCGAGAGGGAGACAAACCCACGCCTACACAAGACATTTTGTCACCCAAGCCAACCCTTGAAAAGGCTGCTTTGCAGAGCAAAAACAAGAAGAATGGTGCGTTTTGCAGCCGCCGCCCACTGCAATGAATCTGAATAACTCCTCCTTTAGGGCGCAAGCAACTCCCCTCCCCCTTGCAGTCTTTCCAATTCACGATACAAAAAGACGGACAGGACAGGTTGCCTGACTTTCCGTCACTGCCACCCTTTGCCATCCTTACCCGTAGAAAGCCCTTTCATCATCCCCAAACCCTAATCTTTTCCCTTTCCTTCCCAGCCCCCAAACCCTGCCCTCTGTACCTTTCTCACCACCCGCTTCCCTTCTCCTGTCATCCCCCTACCACCCGGGAAAAAAAGAGATTGCCCCCTCCTTCCACTAGCCCACCCTCCCACCCAAAGAACAACTTCTTCTGCGCAGCTTGTTTTCTAGGCAGCAGCGCTATTGTGATGTCATCGGGGGGCATTGTGACAAGCCGCCAGTGTTCCGTCTCTTCATGTTGTGCACTGTTCAAACCGAAAATACATCAACAGGCAGGCTACAGAAAAGCTTACTAACAAAGGTTAGAGAGGGGCTTTCTCAGAGGGCTTTTTACAGTTTGTCTATTCCCAATTAGCCGGTTTAGTATACTTAATGAAAGTACTAATTCTTTCATAGGCCGCCCATTCTTAGTATTTGACGTTCAGGTAACAACAGGTAACTTTATTTGGAGTGGAAGCAGAGAGATAACACCAGATGCCAATTGTAGATCCTCTCACACCTGTGGTCACTGCAGCATCTGACTCCACTTTGTCCAAAAGGGATCTATTCCATTCAATTACACATGATCTAGATTAGACTGACAACAAGATACTGCACGGGACATAGCAGAGTTGGTGAAGTTGAGTGGTGATGAGTTTGCTATTTGGATGAATAAAGCAAGTAAAAAGTGTGTTAGATAAAAATTCATTTCAATTCGCTAATCGGGCTAATATGAATCAGGTGAATCGAGTTCTGCTTTTGGAAACTGGGTTAAGAAGGGGTGCACCGTTCCTGGAGGTACTGCAATACCAGGTCAATGCGTGGAGTGGACAGAGCAAGCTCTTTTTCCATCTCCCTGTTCTAAAAATCCATTTAATATATGGTCCCCAGATAGGGGACGTATCAGATATTAAACTGATAAGAACAGATACTACACTTGATCTTAGCCAAAAGGCCGAGAAGCGATAACCAGAATTGGTTTGGGCCTCGAGTGGCACCCTGGCCTATGCCGGACACATCTTAGGGAGAGAGAGCGAGAGGGAGACAAACCCACGCCTACACAAGACATTTTGTCACCCAAGCCAACCCTTGAAAAGGCTGCTTTGCAGAGCAAAAACAAGAAGAATGGTGCGTTTTGCAGCCGCCGCCCACTGCAATGAATCTGAATAACTCCTCCTTTAGGGCGCAAGCAACTCCCCTCCCCCTTGCAGTCTTTCCAATTCACGATACAAAAAGACGGACAGGACAGGTTGCCTGACTTTCCGTCACTGCCACCCTTTGCCATCCTTACCCGTAGAAAGCCCTTTCATCATCCCCAAACCCTAATCTTTTCCCTTTCCTTCCCAGCCCCCAAACCCTGCCCTCTGTACCTTTCTCACCACCCGCTTCCCTTCTCCTGTCATCCCCCTACCACCCGGGAAAAAAAGAGATTGCCCCCTCCTTCCACTAGCCCACCCTCCCACCCAAAGAACAACTTCTTCTGCGCAGCTTGTTTTCTAGGCAGCAGCGCTATTGTGATGTCATCGGGGGGCATTGTGACAAGCCGCCAGTGTTCCGTCTCTTCATGTTGTGCACTGTTCAAACCGAAAATACATCAACAGGCAGGCTACAGAAAAGCTTACTAACAAAGGTTAGAGAGGGGCTTTCTCAGAGGGCTTTTTACAGTTTGTCTATTCCCAATTAGCCGGTTTAGTATACTTAATGAAAGTACTAATTCTTTCATAGGCCGCCCATTCTTAGTATTTGACGTTCAGGTAACAACAGGTAACTTTATTTGGAGTGGAAGCAGAGAGATAACACCAGATGCCAATTGTAGATCCTCTCACACCTGTGGTCACTGCAGCATCTGACTCCACTTTGTCCAAAAGGGATCTATTCCATTCAATTACACATGATCTAGAGTAGACTGACAACAAGATACTGCACGGGACATAGCAGAGTTGGTGAAGTTGAGTGGTGATGAGTTTGCTATTTGGATGAATAAAGCAAGTAAAAAGTGTGTTAGATAAAAATTCATTTCAATTCGCTAATCGGGCTAATATGAATCAGGTGAATCGAGTTCTGCTTTTGGAAACTGGGTTAAGAAGGGGTGCACCGTTCCTGGAGGTACTGCAATACCAGGTCAATGCGTGGAGTGGACAGAGCAAGCTCTTTTTCCATCTCCCTGTTCTAAAAATCCATTTAATATATGGTCCCCAGATAGGGGACGTATCAGATATTAAACTGATAAGAACAGATACTACACTTGATCTTAGCCAAAAGGCCGAGAAGCGATAACCAGAATTGGTTTGGGCCTCGAGTGGCACCCTGGCCTATGCCGGACACATCTTAGGGAGAGAGAGCGAGAGGGAGACAAACCCACGCCTACACAAGACATTTTGTCACCCAAGCCAACCCTTGAAAAGGCTGCTTTGCAGAGCAAAAACAAGAAGAATGGTGCGTTTTGCAGCCGCCGCCCACTGCAATGAATCTGAATAACTCCTCCTTTAGGGCGCAAGCAACTCCCCTCCCCCTTGCAGTCTTTCCAATTCACGATACAAAAAGACGGACAGGACAGGTTGCCTGACTTTCCGTCACTGCCACCCTTTGCCATCCTTACCCGTAGAAAGCCCTTTCATCATCCCCAAACCCTAATCTTTTCCCTTTCCTTCCCAGCCCCCAAACCCTGCCCTCTGTACCTTTCTCACCACCCGCTTCCCTTCTCCTGTCATCCCCCTACCACCCGGGAAAAAAAGAGATTGCCCCCTCCTTCCACTAGCCCACCCTCCCACCCAAAGAACAACTTCTTCTGCGCAGCTTGTTTTCTAGGCAGCAGCGCTATTGTGATGTCATCGGGGGGCATTGTGACAAGCCGCCAGTGTTCCGTCTCTTCATGTTGTGCACTGTTCAAACCGAAAATACATCAACAGGCAGGCTACAGAAAAGCTTACTAACAAAGGTTAGAGAGGGGCTTTCTCAGAGGGCTTTTTACAGTTTGTCTATTCCCAATTAGCCGGTTTAGTATACTTAATGAAAGTACTAATTCTTTCATAGGCCGCCCATTCTTAGTATTTGACGTTCAGGTAACAACAGGTAACTTTATTTGGAGTGGAAGCAGAGAGATAACACCAGATGCCAATTGTAGATCCTCTCACACCTGTGGTCACTGCAGCATCTGACTCCACTTTGTCCAAAAGGGATCTATTCCATTCAATTACACATGATCTAGATTAGACTGACAACAAGATACTGCACGGGACATAGCAGAGTTGGTGAAGTTGAGTGGTGATGAGTTTGCTATTTGGATGAATAAAGCAAGTAAAAAGTGTGTTAGATAAAAATTCATTTCAATTCGCTAATCGGGCTAATATGAATCAGGTGAATCGAGTTCTGCTTTTGGAAACTGGGTTAAGAAGGGGTGCACCGTTCCTGGAGGTACTGCAATACCAGGTCAATGCGTGGAGTGGACAGAGCAAGCTCTTTTTCCATCTCCCTGTTCTAAAAATCCATTTAATATATGGTCCCCAGATAGGGGACGTATCAGATATTAAACTGATAAGAACAGATACTACACTTGATCTTAGCCAAAAGGCCGAGAAGCGATAACCAGAATTGGTTTGGGCCTCGAGTGGCACCCTGGCCTATGCCGGACACATCTTAGGGAGAGAGAGCGAGAGGGAGACAAACCCACGCCTACACAAGACATTTTGTCACCCAAGCCAACCCTTGAAAAGGCTGCTTTGCAGAGCAAAAACAAGAAGAATGGTGCGTTTTGCAGCCGCCGCCCACTGCAATGAATCTGAATAACTCCTCCTTTAGGGCGCAAGCAACTCCCCTCCCCCTTGCAGTCTTTCCAATTCACGATACAAAAAGACGGACAGGACAGGTTGCCTGACTTTCCGTCACTGCCACCCTTTGCCATCCTTACCCGTAGAAAGCCCTTTCATCATCCCCAAACCCTAATCTTTTCCCTTTCCTTCCCAGCCCCCAAACCCTGCCCTCTGTACCTTTCTCACCACCCGCTTCCCTTCTCCTGTCATCCCCCTACCACCCGGGAAAAAAAGAGATTGCCCCCTCCTTCCACTAGCCCACCCTCCCACCCAAAGAACAACTTCTTCTGCGCAGCTTGTTTTCTAGGCAGCAGCGCTATTGTGATGTCATCGGGGGGCATTGTGACAAGCCGCCAGTGTTCCGTCTCTTCATGTTGTGCACTGTTCAAACCGAAAATACATCAACAGGCAGGCTACAGAAAAGCTTACTAACAAAGGTTAGAGAGGGGCTTTCTCAGAGGGCTTTTTACAGTTTGTCTATTCCCAATTAGCCGGTTTAGTATACTTAATGAAAGTACTAATTCTTTCATAGGCCGCCCATTCTTAGTATTTGACGTTCAGGTAACAACAGGTAACTTTATTTGGAGTGGAAGCAGAGAGATAACACCAGATGCCAATTGTAGATCCTCTCACACCTGTGGTCACTGCAGCATCTGACTCCACTTTGTCCAAAAGGGATCTATTCCATTCAATTACACATGATCTAGATTAGACTGACAACAAGATACTGCACGGGACATAGCAGAGTTGGTGAAGTTGAGTGGTGATGAGTTTGCTATTTGGATGAATAAAGCAAGTAAAAAGTGTGTTAGATAAAAATTCATTTCAATTCGCTAATCGGGCTAATATGAATCAGGTGAATCGAGTTCTGCTTTTGGAAACTGGGTTAAGAAGGGGTGCACCGTTCCTGGAGGTACTGCAATACCAGGTCAATGCGTGGAGTGGACAGAGCAAGCTCTTTTTCCATCTCCCTGTTCTAAAAATCCATTTAATATATGGTCCCCAGATAGGGGACGTATCAGATATTAAACTGATAAGAACAGATACTACACTTGATCTTAGCCAAAAGGCCGAGAAGCGATAACCAGAATTGGTTTGGGCCTCGAGTGGCACCCTGGCCTATGCCGGACACATCTTAGGGAGAGAGAGCGAGAGGGAGACAAACCCACGCCTACACAAGACATTTTGTCACCCAAGCCAACCCTTGAAAAGGCTGCTTTGCAGAGCAAAAACAAGAAGAATGGTGCGTTTTGCAGCCGCCGCCCACTGCAATGAATCTGAATAACTCCTCCTTTAGGGCGCAAGCAACTCCCCTCCCCCTTGCAGTCTTTCCAATTCACGATACAAAAAGACGGACAGGACAGGTTGCCTGACTTTCCGTCACTGCCACCCTTTGCCATCCTTACCCGTAGAAAGCCCTTTCATCATCCCCAAACCCTAATCTTTTCCCTTTCCTTCCCAGCCCCCAAACCCTGCCCTCTGTACCTTTCTCACCACCCGCTTCCCTTCTCCTGTCATCCCCCTACCACCCGGGAAAAAAAGAGATTGCCCCCTCCTTCCACTAGCCCACCCTCCCACCCAAAGAACAACTTCTTCTGCGCAGCTTGTTTTCTAGGCAGCAGCGCTATTGTGATGTCATCGGGGGGCATTGTGACAAGCCGCCAGTGTTCCGTCTCTTCATGTTGTGCACTGTTCAAACCGAAAATACATCAACAGGCAGGCTACAGAAAAGCTTACTAACAAAGGTTAGAGAGGGGCTTTCTCAGAGGGCTTTTTACAGTTTGTCTATTCCCAATTAGCCGGTTTAGTATACTTAATGAAAGTACTAATTCTTTCATAGGCCGCCCATTCTTAGTATTTGACGTTCAGGTAACAACAGGTAACTTTATTTGGAGTGGAAGCAGAGAGATAACACCAGATGCCAATTGTAGATCCTCTCACACCTGTGGTCACTGCAGCATCTGACTCCACTTTGTCCAAAAGGGATCTATTCCATTCAATTACACATGATCTAGATTAGACTGACAACAAGATACTGCACGGGACATAGCAGAGTTGGTGAAGTTGAGTGGTGATGAGTTTGCTATTTGGATGAATAAAGCAAGTAAAAAGTGTGTTAGATAAAAATTCATTTCAATTCGCTAATCGGGCTAATATGAATCAGGTGAATCGAGTTCTGCTTTTGGAAACTGGGTTAAGAAGGGGTGCACCGTTCCTGGAGGTACTGCAATACCAGGTCAATGCGTGGAGTGGACAGAGCAAGCTCTTTTTCCATCTCCCTGTTCTAAAAATCCATTTAATATATGGTCCCCAGATAGGGGACGTATCAGATATTAAACTGATAAGAACAGATTTTTGATTTAATGAAGCTTTCCAAAGCACCGCAAAAAATGCATGACCGAAGTCACACCAAAAACAGTGCAAAGGCTAGGATTCGTGTGGACCCCTCCGTGAGGAGAGGGTCCCCAAAAATCAACCCCGTCCCTCCGAGCCAGAAGGCCACAGCAAGGGTCAGGGATCTTCGGTGCTCCCCCAAGCCGCAGCCTGGTTGAGCCTTGTCGTTGCTCCCAGCGTCCACCCAGGCATCTTACCCAAGTGGAGTAGAGAGCTACTAGTTGTTGGTTTCGCAGCCGAAACTGCCCGGACCGTCAACCGGTGTTGGTTTCTCAGCCCAAGGCTAACCGGACCTCCAACCGGGTGTTGGTTTCTCAGCCGAAGCTGACCCGGACCTCCAACCGGGTGTTGGTTTCTCAGCCGAAGCTGACCCGGACCTCCAACCGGGTGTTGGTTTCTCAGCCGAAGCTGACCCGGACCTCCAACCGGGTGTTGGTTTCTCAGCCCAAAGCTGAACGGACCTCCGACCATGATTATAAAAATTTCCCTTCCTAGCCAGAAGGCCGGGATAGAGCAATATGCTCAGAAAGTATGAAAGGGCAAGGTACGGTGTGCTACAGAGCCCAAGGCTTGCCGGGGTACAAAGCCAGCAAGCTCAGACTCACTCCAGGGTCGTCAATCCTGGGGCACATTGCACCATAGCCCCCACACTTACTCAGTCTAATAGCCTCGATCCTGGTAGGGCCATGGTTTCCTCTAGATGGATATACTATCCTCCCAAAGTACTAACAAGCGCAACCTTCCAGTGTGCATTGCATCATTGTACTAAGGTGGCCGGAGCCTTAAACCACCTTTTCGAACGATACTACACTTGATCTTAGCCAAAAGGCCGAGAAGCGATAACCAGAATTGGTTTGGGCCTCGAGTGGCACCCTGGCCTATGCCGGACACATCTTAGGGAGAGAGAGCGAGAGGGAGACAAACCCACGCCTACACAAGACATTTTGTCACCCAAGCCAACCCTTGAAAAGGCTGCTTTGCAGAGCAAAAACAAGAAGAATGGTGCGTTTTGCAGCCGCCGCCCACTGCAATGAATCTGAATAACTCCTCCTTTAGGGCGCAAGCAACTCCCCTCCCCCTTGCAGTCTTTCCAATTCACGATACAAAAAGACGGACAGGACAGGTTGCCTGACTTTCCGTCACTGCCACCCTTTGCCATCCTTACCCGTAGAAAGCCCTTTCATCATCCCCAAACCCTAATCTTTTCCCTTTCCTTCCCAGCCCCCAAACCCTGCCCTCTGTACCTTTCTCACCACCCGCTTCCCTTCTCCTGTCATCCCCCTGCCACCCGGGAAAAAAAGAGATTGCCCCCTCCTTCCACTAGCCCACCCTCCCACCCAAAGAACAACTTCTTCTGCGCAGCTTGTTTTCTAGGCAGCAGCGCTATTGTGATGTCATCGGGGGGCATTGTGACAAGCCGCCAGTGTTCCGTCTCTTCATGTTGTGCACTGTTCAAACCGAAAATACATCAACAGGCAGGCTACAGAAAAGCTTACTAACAAAGGTTAGAGAGGGGCTTTCTCAGAGGGCTTTTTACAGTTTGTCTATTCCCAATTAGCCGGTTTAGTATACTTAATGAAAGTACTAATTCTTTCATAGGCCGCCCATTCTTAGTATTTGACGTTCAGGTAACAACAGGTAACTTTATTTGGAGTGGAAGCAGAGAGATAACACCAGATGCCAATTGTAGATCCTCTCACACCTGTGGTCACTGCAGCATCTGACTCCACTTTGTCCAAAAGGGATCTATTCCATTCAATTACACATGATCTAGAGTAGACTGACAACAAGATACTGCACGGGACATAGCAGAGTTGGTGAAGTTGAGTGGTGATGAGTTTGCTATTTGGATGAATAAAGCAAGTAAAAAGTGTGTTAGATAAAAATTCATTTCAATTCGCTAATCGGGCTAATATGAATCAGGTGAATCGAGTTCTGCTTTTGGAAACTGGGTTAAGAAGGGGTGCACCGTTCCTGGAGGTACTGCAATACCAGGTCAATGCGTGGAGTGGACAGAGCAAGCTCTTTTTCCATCTCCCTGTTCTAAAAATCCATTTAATATATGGTCCCCAGATAGGGGACGTATCAGATATTAAACTGATAAGAACAGATACTACACTTGATCTTAGCCAAAAGGCCGAGAAGCGATAACCAGAATTGGTTTGGGCCTCGAGTGGCACCCTGGCCTATGCCGGACACATCTTAGGGAGAGAGAGCGAGAGGGAGACAAACCCACGCCTACACAAGACATTTTGTCACCCAAGCCAACCCTTGAAAAGGCTGCTTTGCAGAGCAAAAACAAGAAGAATGGTGCGTTTTGCAGCCGCCGCCCACTGCAATGAATCTGAATAACTCCTCCTTTAGGGCGCAAGCAACTCCCCTCCCCCTTGCAGTCTTTCCAATTCACGATACAAAAAGACGGACAGGACAGGTTGCCTGACTTTCCGTCACTGCCACCCTTTGCCATCCTTACCCGTAGAAAGCCCTTTCATCATCCCCAAACCCTAATCTTTTCCCTTTCCTTCCCAGCCCCCAAACCCTGCCCTCTGTACCTTTCTCACCACCCGCTTCCCTTCTCCTGTCATCCCCCTACCACCCGGGAAAAAAAGAGATTGCCCCCTCCTTCCACTAGCCCACCCTCCCACCCAAAGAACAACTTCTTCTGCGCAGCTTGTTTTCTAGGCAGCAGCGCTATTGTGATGTCATCGGGGGGCATTGTGACAAGCCGCCAGTGTTCCGTCTCTTCATGTTGTGCACTGTTCAAACCGAAAATACATCAACAGGCAGGCTACAGAAAAGCTTACTAACAAAGGTTAGAGAGGGGCTTTCTCAGAGGGCTTTTTACAGTTTGTCTATTCCCAATTAGCCGGTTTAGTATACTTAATGAAAGTACTAATTCTTTCATAGGCCGCCCATTCTTAGTATTTGACGTTCAGGTAACAACAGGTAACTTTATTTGGAGTGGAAGCAGAGAGATAACACCAGATGCCAATTGTAGATCCTCTCACACCTGTGGTCACTGCAGCATCTGACTCCACTTTGTCCAAAAGGGATCTATTCCATTCAATTACACATGATCTAGATTAGACTGACAACAAGATACTGCACGGGACATAGCAGAGTTGGTGAAGTTGAGTGGTGATGAGTTTGCTATTTGGATGAATAAAGCAAGTAAAAAGTGTGTTAGATAAAAATTCATTTCAATTCGCTAATCGGGCTAATATGAATCAGGTGAATCGAGTTCTGCTTTTGGAAACTGGGTTAAGAAGGGGTGCACCGTTCCTGGAGGTACTGCAATACCAGGTCAATGCGTGGAGTGGACAGAGCAAGCTCTTTTTCCATCTCCCTGTTCTAAAAATCCATTTAATATATGGTCCCCAGATAGGGGACGTATCAGATATTAAACTGATAAGAACAGATACTACACTTGATCTTAGCCAAAAGGCCGAGAAGCGATAACCAGAATTGGTTTGGGCCTCGAGTGGCACCCTGGCCTATGCCGGACACATCTTAGGGAGAGAGAGCGAGAGGGAGACAAACCCACGCCTACACAAGACATTTTGTCACCCAAGCCAACCCTTGAAAAGGCTGCTTTGCAGAGCAAAAACAAGAAGAATGGTGCGTTTTGCAGCCGCCGCCCACTGCAATGAATCTGAATAACTCCTCCTTTAGGGCGCAAGCAACTCCCCTCCCCCTTGCAGTCTTTCCAATTCACGATACAAAAAGACGGACAGGACAGGTTGCCTGACTTTCCGTCACTGCCACCCTTTGCCATCCTTACCCGTAGAAAGCCCTTTCATCATCCCCAAACCCTAATCTTTTCCCTTTCCTTCCCAGCCCCCAAACCCTGCCCTCTGTACCTTTCTCACCACCCGCTTCCCTTCTCCTGTCATCCCCCTACCACCCGGGAAAAAAAGAGATTGCCCCCTCCTTCCACTAGCCCACCCTCCCACCCAAAGAACAACTTCTTCTGCGCAGCTTGTTTTCTAGGCAGCAGCGCTATTGTGATGTCATCGGGGGGCATTGTGACAAGCCGCCAGTGTTCCGTCTCTTCATGTTGTGCACTGTTCAAACCGAAAATACATCAACAGGCAGGCTACAGAAAAGCTTACTAACAAAGGTTAGAGAGGGGCTTTCTCAGAGGGCTTTTTACAGTTTGTCTATTCCCAATTAGCCGGTTTAGTATACTTAATGAAAGTACTAATTCTTTCATAGGCCGCCCATTCTTAGTATTTGACGTTCAGGTAACAACAGGTAACTTTATTTGGAGTGGAAGCAGAGAGATAACACCAGATGCCAATTGTAGATCCTCTCACACCTGTGGTCACTGCAGCATCTGACTCCACTTTGTCCAAAAGGGATCTATTCCATTCAATTACACATGATCTAGATTAGACTGACAACAAGATACTGCACGGGACATAGCAGAGTTGGTGAAGTTGAGTGGTGATGAGTTTGCTATTTGGATGAATAAAGCAAGTAAAAAGTGTGTTAGATAAAAATTCATTTCAATTCGCTAATCGGGCTAATATGAATCAGGTGAATCGAGTTCTGCTTTTGGAAACTGGGTTAAGAAGGGGTGCACCGTTCCTGGAGGTACTGCAATACCAGGTCAATGCGTGGAGTGGACAGAGCAAGCTCTTTTTCCATCTCCCTGTTCTAAAAATCCATTTAATATATGGTCCCCAGATAGGGGACGTATCAGATATTAAACTGATAAGAACAGATACTACACTTGATCTTAGCCAAAAGGCCGAGAAGCGATAACCAGAATTGGTTTGGGCCTCGAGTGGCACCCTGGCCTATGCCGGACACATCTTAGGGAGAGAGAGCGAGAGGGAGACAAACCCACGCCTACACAAGACATTTTGTCACCCAAGCCAACCCTTGAAAAGGCTGCTTTGCAGAGCAAAAACAAGAAGAATGGTGCGTTTTGCAGCCGCCGCCCACTGCAATGAATCTGAATAACTCCTCCTTTAGGGCGCAAGCAACTCCCCTCCCCCTTGCAGTCTTTCCAATTCACGATACAAAAAGACGGACAGGACAGGTTGCCTGACTTTCCGTCACTGCCACCCTTTGCCATCCTTACCCGTAGAAAGCCCTTTCATCATCCCCAAACCCTAATCTTTTCCCTTTCCTTCCCAGCCCCCAAACCCTGCCCTCTGTACCTTTCTCACCACCCGCTTCCCTTCTCCTGTCATCCCCCTACCACCCGGGAAAAAAAGAGATTGCCCCCTCCTTCCACTAGCCCACCCTCCCACCCAAAGAACAACTTCTTCTGCGCAGCTTGTTTTCTAGGCAGCAGCGCTATTGTGATGTCATCGGGGGGCATTGTGACAAGCCGCCAGTGTTCCGTCTCTTCATGTTGTGCACTGTTCAAACCGAAAATACATCAACAGGCAGGCTACAGAAAAGCTTACTAACAAAGGTTAGAGAGGGGCTTTCTCAGAGGGCTTTTTACAGTTTGTCTATTCCCAATTAGCCGGTTTAGTATACTTAATGAAAGTACTAATTCTTTCATAGGCCGCCCATTCTTAGTATTTGACGTTCAGGTAACAACAGGTAACTTTATTTGGAGTGGAAGCAGAGAGATAACACCAGATGCCAATTGTAGATCCTCTCACACCTGTGGTCACTGCAGCATCTGACTCCACTTTGTCCAAAAGGGATCTATTCCATTCAATTACACATGATCTAGATTAGACTGACAACAAGATACTGCACGGGACATAGCAGAGTTGGTGAAGTTGAGTGGTGATGAGTTTGCTATTTGGATGAATAAAGCAAGTAAAAAGTGTGTTAGATAAAAATTCATTTCAATTCGCTAATCGGGCTAATATGAATCAGGTGAATCGAGTTCTGCTTTTGGAAACTGGGTTAAGAAGGGGTGCACCGTTCCTGGAGGTACTGCAATACCAGGTCAATGCGTGGAGTGGACAGAGCAAGCTCTTTTTCCATCTCCCTGTTCTAAAAATCCATTTAATATATGGTCCCCAGATAGGGGACGTATCAGATATTAAACTGATAAGAACAGATGAGATTTCATCCGCAATTTTCAGAATCAAGGTAGCCCCGAAGGCCAGCAGGCCACCACACAAAAGCGCAGTGCCTGGATGATCGCCTCCCGAGCCCAGGAACCACCAGCCACAAGGGGACGTAAGCACCAAAAGGCGCAACAATCCCCGAGGCCGGCGGTCGTGCAAGCCCGGGCCCCTCCCAGCCAAGACCAAGGCAAACCCAATGAAGGGACTACACTTGATCTTAGCCAAAAGGCCGAGAAGCGATAACCAGAATTGGTTTGGGCCTCGAGTGGCACCCTGGCCTATGCCGGACACATCTTAGGGAGAGAGAGCGAGAGGGAGACAAACCCACGCCTACACAAGACATTTTGTCACCCAAGCCAACCCTTGAAAAGGCTGCTTTGCAGAGCAAAAACAAGAAGAATGGTGCGTTTTGCAGCTGCCGCCCACTGCAATGAATCTGAATAACTCCTCCTTTAGGGCGCAAGCAACTCCCCTCCCCCTTGCAGTCTTTCCAATTCACGATACAAAAAGACGGACAGGACAGGTTGCCTGACTTTCCGTCACTGCCACCCTTTGCCATCCTTACCCGTAGAAAGCCCTTTCATCATCCCCAAACCCTAATCTTTTCCCTTTCCTTCCCAGCCCCCAAACCCTGCCCTCTGTACCTTTCTCACCACCCGCTTCCCTTCTCCTGTCATCCCCCTACCACCCGGGAAAAAAAGAGATTGCCCCCTCCTTCCACTAGCCCACCCTCCCACCCAAAGAACAACTTCTTCTGCGCAGCTTGTTTTCTAGGCAGCAGCGCTATTGTGATGTCATCGGGGGGCATTGTGACAAGCCGCCAGTGTTCCGTCTCTTCATGTTGTGCACTGTTCAAACCGAAAATACATCAACAGGCAGGCTACAGAAAAGCTTACTAACAAAGGTTAGAGAGGGGCTTTCTCAGAGGGCTTTTTACAGTTTGTCTATTCCCAATTAGCCGGTTTAGTATACTTAATGAAAGTACTAATTCTTTCATAGGCCGCCCATTCTTAGTATTTGACGTTCAGGTAACAACAGGTAACTTTATTTGGAGTGGAAGCAGAGAGATAACACCAGATGCCAATTGTAGATCCTCTCACACCTGTGGTCACTGCAGCATCTGACTCCACTTTGTCCAAAAGGGATCTATTCCATTCAATTACACATGATCTAGATTAGACTGACAACAAGATACTGCACGGGACATAGCAGAGTTGGTGAAGTTGAGTGGTGATGAGTTTGCTATTTGGATGAATAAAGCAAGTAAAAAGTGTGTTAGATAAAAATTCATTTCAATTCGCTAATCGGGCTAATATGAATCAGGTGAATCGAGTTCTGCTTTTGGAAACTGGGTTAAGAAGGGGTGCACCGTTCCTGGAGGTACTGCAATACCAGGTCAATGCGTGGAGTGGACAGAGCAAGCTCTTTTTCCATCTCCCTGTTCTAAAAATCCATTTAATATATGGTCCCCAGATAGGGGACGTATCAGATATTAAACTGATAAGAACAGATACTACACTTGATCTTAGCCAAAAGGCCGAGAAGCGATAACCAGAATTTGTTTGGGCCTCGAGTGGCACCCTGGCCTATGCCGGACACATCTTAGGGAGAGAGAGCGAGAGGGAGACAAACCCACGCCTACACAAGACATTTTGTCACCCAAGCCAACCCTTGAAAAGGCTGCTTTGCAGAGCAAAAACAAGAAGAATGGTGCGTTTTGCAGCCGCCGCCCACTGCAATGAATCTGAATAACTCCTCCTTTAGGGCGCAAGCAACTCCCCTCCCCCTTGCAGTCTTTCCAATTCACGATACAAAAAGACGGACAGGACAGGTTGCCTGACTTTCCGTCACTGCCACCCTTTGCCATCCTTACCCGTAGAAAGCCCTTTCATCATCCCCAAACCCTAATCTTTTCCCTTTCCTTCCCAGCCCCCAAACCCTGCCCTCTGTACCTTTCTCACCACCCGCTTCCCTTCTCCTGTCATCCCCCTACCACCCGGGAAAAAAAGAGATTGCCCCCTCCTTCCACTAGCCCACCCTCCCACCCAAAGAACAACTTCTTCTGCGCAGCTTGTTTTCTAGGCAGCAGCGCTATTGTGATGTCATCGGGGGGCATTGTGACAAGCCGCCAGTGTTCCGTCTCTTCATGTTGTGCACTGTTCAAACCGAAAATACATCAACAGGCAGGCTACAGAAAAGCTTACTAACAAAGGTTAGAGAGGGGCTTTCTCAGAGGGCTTTTTACAGTTTGTCTATTCCCAATTAGCCGGTTTAGTATACTTAATGAAAGTACTAATTCTTTCATAGGCCGCCCATTCTTAGTATTTGACGTTCAGGTAACAACAGGTAACTTTATTTGGAGTGGAAGCAGAGAGATAACACCAGATGCCAATTGTAGATCCTCTCACACCTGTGGTCACTGCAGCATCTGACTCCACTTTGTCCAAAAGGGATCTATTCCATTCAATTACACATGATCTAGATTAGACTGACAACAAGATACTGCACGGGACATAGCAGAGTTGGTGAAGTTGAGTGGTGATGAGTTTGCTATTTGGATGAATAAAGCAAGTAAAAAGTGTGTTAGATAAAAATTCATTTCAATTCGCTAATCGGGCTAATATGAATCAGGTGAATCGAGTTCTGCTTTTGGAAACTGGGTTAAGAAGGGGTGCACCGTTCCTGGAGGTACTGCAATACCAGGTCAATGCGTGGAGTGGACAGAGCAAGCTCTTTTTCCATCTCCCTGTTCTAAAAATCCATTTAATATATGGTCCCCAGATAGGGGACGTATCAGATATTAAACTGATAAGAACAGATTTTTTGATTTAATGAAGCTTTCCAAAGCACCGCAAAAAATGCATGACCGAAGTCACACCAAAAACAGTGCAAAGGCTAGGATTCGTGTGGACCCCTCCGTGAGGAGAGGGTCCCCAAAAATCAACCCCGTCCCTCCGAGCCAGAAGGCCACAGCAAGGGTCAGGGATCTTCGGTGCTCCCCCAAGCCGAAGCCTGGTTGAGCCTTGTCGTTGCTCCCAGCGTCCACCCAGGCATCTTACCCAAGTGGAGTAGAGAGCTACTAGTTGTTGGTTTCGCAGCCGAAACTGCCCGGACCGTCAACCGGTGTTGGTTTCTCAGCCCAAGGCTAACCGGACCTCCAACCGGGTGTTGGTTTCTCAGCCGAAGCTGACCCGGACCTCCAACCGGGTGTTGGTTTCTCAGCCGAAGCTGACCCAGACCTCCAACCGGGTGTTGGTTTCTCAGCCGAAGCTGACCCGGACCTCCAACCGGGTGTTGGTTTCTCAGCCCAAAGCTGAACGGACCTCCGACCATGATTATAAAAATTTCCCTTCCTAGCCAGAAGGCCGGGATAGAGCAATATGCTCAGAAAGTATGAAAGGGCAAGGTACGGTGTGCTACAGAGCCCAAGGCTCGCCGGGGTCCCAAGCCAGCAAGCTCAGACTCACTCCAGGGTCGTCAGTCCTGGGGCACATTGCACCATAGCCCCCACACTTACTCAGTCTAATAGCCTCGATCCTGGTAGGGCCATGTTTTCCTCTAGATGAATATACTATACATCAAGAGTACTAGCAAGCGCAACCTTCCAGTGTGCATTGCATCTGCCGAGCCTCACAGATACTACACTTGATCTTAGCCAAAAGGCCGAGAAGCGATAACCAGAATTGGTTTGGGCCTCGAGTGGCACCCTGGCCTATGCCGGACACATCTTAGGGAGAGAGAGCGAGAGGGAGACAAACCCACGCCTACACAAGACATTTTGTCACCCAAGCCAACCCTTGAAAAGGCTGCTTTGCAGAGCAAAAACAAGAAGAATGGTGCGTTTTGCAGCCGCCGCCCACTGCAATGAATCTGAATAACTCCTCCTTTAGGGCGCAAGCAACTCCCCTCCCCCTTGCAGTCTTTCCAATTCACGATACAAAAAGACGGACAGGACAGGTTGCCTGACTTTCCGTCACTGCCACCCTTTGCCATCCTTACCCGTAGAAAGCCCTTTCATCATCCCCAAACCCTAATCTTTTCCCTTTCCTTCCCAGCCCCCAAACCCTGCCCTCTGTACCTTTCTCACCACCCGCTTCCCTTCTCCTGTCATCCCCCTACCACCCGGGAAAAAAAGAGATTGCCCCCTCCTTCCACTAGCCCACCCTCCCACCCAAAGAACAACTTCTTCTGCGCAGCTTGTTTTCTAGGCAGCAGCGCTATTGTGATGTCATCGGGGGGCATTGTGACAAGCCGCCAGTGTTCCGTCTCTTCATGTTGTGCACTGTTCAAACCGAAAATACATCAACAGGCAGGCTACAGAAAAGCTTACTAACAAAGGTTAGAGAGGGGCTTTCTCAGAGGGCTTTTTACAGTTTGTCTATTCCCAATTAGCCGGTTTAGTATACTTAATGAAAGTACTAATTCTTTCATAGGCCGCCCATTCTTAGTATTTGACGTTCAGGTAACAACAGGTAACTTTATTTGGAGTGGAAGCAGAGAGATAACACCAGATGCCAATTGTAGATCCTCTCACACCTGTGGTCACTGCAGCATCTGACTCCACTTTGTCCAAAAGGGATCTATTCCATTCAATTACACATGATCTAGATTAGACTGACAACAAGATACTGCACGGGACATAGCAGAGTTGGTGAAGTTGAGTGGTGATGAGTTTGCTATTTGGATGAATAAAGCAAGTAAAAAGTGTGTTAGATAAAAATTCATTTCAATTCGCTAATCGGGCTAATATGAATCAGGTGAATCGAGTTCTGCTTTTGGAAACTGGGTTAAGAAGGGGTGCACCGTTCCTGGAGGTACTGCAATACCAGGTCAATGCGTGGAGTGGACAGAGCAAGCTCTTTTTCCATCTCCCTGTTCTAAAAATCCATTTAATATATGGTCCCCAGATAGGGGACGTATCAGATATTAAACTGATAAGAACAGATACTACACTTGATCTTAGCCAAAAGGCCGAGAAGCGATAACCAGAATTGGTTTGGGCCTCGAGTGGCACCCTGGCCTATGCCGGACACATCTTAGGGAGAGAGAGCGAGAGGGAGACAAACCCACGCCTACACAAGACATTTTGTCACCCAAGCCAACCCTTGAAAAGGCTGCTTTGCAGAGCAAAAACAAGAAGAATGGTGCGTTTTGCAGCCGCCGCCCACTGCAATGAATCTGAATAACTCCTCCTTTAGGGCGCAAGCAACTCCCCTCCCCCTTGCAGTCTTTCCAATTCACGATACAAAAAGACGGACAGGACAGGTTGCCTGACTTTCCGTCACTGCCACCCTTTGCCATCCTTACCCGTAGAAAGCCCTTTCATCATCCCCAAACCCTAATCTTTTCCCTTTCCTTCCCAGCCCCCAAACCCTGCCCTCTGTACCTTTCTCACCACCCGCTTCCCTTCTCCTGTCATCCCCCTACCACCCGGGAAAAAAAGAGATTGCCCCCTCCTTCCACTAGCCCACCCTCCCACCCAAAGAACAACTTCTTCTGCGCAGCTTGTTTTCTAGGCAGCAGCGCTATTGTGATGTCATCGGGGGGCATTGTGACAAGCCGCCAGTGTTCCGTCTCTTCATGTTGTGCACTGTTCAAACCGAAAATACATCAACAGGCAGGCTACAGAAAAGCTTACTAACAAAGGTTAGAGAGGGGCTTTCTCAGAGGGCTTTTTACAGTTTGTCTATTCCCAATTAGCCGGTTTAGTATACTTAATGAAAGTACTAATTCTTTCATAGGCCGCCCATTCTTAGTATTTGACGTTCAGGTAACAACAGGTAACTTTATTTGGAGTGGAAGCAGAGAGATAACACCAGATGCCAATTGTAGATCCTCTCACACCTGTGGTCACTGCAGCATCTGACTCCACTTTGTCCAAAAGGGATCTATTCCATTCAATTACACATGATCTAGATTAGACTGACAACAAGATACTGCACGGGACATAGCAGAGTTGGTGAAGTTGAGTGGTGATGAGTTTGCTATTTGGATGAATAAAGCAAGTAAAAAGTGTGTTAGATAAAAATTCATTTCAATTCGCTAATCGGGCTAATATGAATCAGGTGAATCGAGTTCTGCTTTTGGAAACTGGGTTAAGAAGGGGTGCACCGTTCCTGGAGGTACTGCAATACCAGGTCAATGCGTGGAGTGGACAGAGCAAGCTCTTTTTCCATCTCCCTGTTCTAAAAATCCATTTAATATATGGTCCCCAGATAGGGGACGTATCAGATATTAAACTGATAAGAACAGATACTACACTTGATCTTAGCCAAAAGGCCGAGAAGCGATAACCAGAATTGGTTTGGGCCTCGAGTGGCACCCTGGCCTATGCCGGACACATCTTAGGGAGAGAGAGCGAGAGGGAGACAAACCCACGCCTACACAAGACATTTTGTCACCCAAGCCAACCCTTGAAAAGGCTGCTTTGCAGAGCAAAAACAAGAAGAATGGTGCGTTTTGCAGCCGCCGCCCACTGCAATGAATCTGAATAACTCCTCCTTTAGGGCGCAAGCAACTCCCCTCCCCCTTGCAGTCTTTCCAATTCACGATACAAAAAGACGGACAGGACAGGTTGCCTGACTTTCCGTCACTGCCACCCTTTGCCATCCTTACCCGTAGAAAGCCCTTTCATCATCCCCAAACCCTAATCTTTTCCCTTTCCTTCCCAGCTCCCAAACCCTGCCCTCTGTACCTTTCTCACCACCCGCTTCCCTTCTCCTGTCATCCCCCTACCACCCGGGAAAAAAAGAGATTGCCCCCTCCTTCCACTAGCCCACCCTCCCACCCAAAGAACAACTTCTTCTGCGCAGCTTGTTTTCTAGGCAGCAGCGCTATTGTGATGTCATCGGGGGGCATTGTGACAAGCCGCCAGTGTTCCGTCTCTTCATGTTGTGCACTGTTCAAACCGAAAATACATCAACAGGCAGGCTACAGAAAAGCTTACTAACAAAGGTTAGAGAGGGGCTTTCTCAGAGGGCTTTTTACAGTTTGTCTATTCCCAATTAGCCGGTTTAGTATACTTAATGAAAGTACTAATTCTTTCATAGGCCGCCCATTCTTAGTATTTGACGTTCAGGTAACAACAGGTAACTTTATTTGGAGTGGAAGCAGAGAGATAACACCAGATGCCAATTGTAGATCCTCTCACACCTGTGGTCACTGCAGCATCTGACTCCACTTTGTCCAAAAGGGATCTATTCCATTCAATTACACATGATCTAGATTAGACTGACAACAAGATACTGCACGGGACATAGCAGAGTTGGTGAAGTTGAGTGGTGATGAGTTTGCTATTTGGATGAATAAAGCAAGTAAAAAGTGTGTTAGATAAAAATTCATTTCAATTCGCTAATCGGGCTAATATGAATCAGGTGAATCGAGTTCTGCTTTTGGAAACTGGGTTAAGAAGGGGTGCACCGTTCCTGGAGGTACTGCAATACCAGGTCAATGCGTGGAGTGGACAGAGCAAGCTCTTTTTCCATCTCCCTGTTCTAAAAATCCATTTAATATATGGTCCCCAGATAGGGGACGTATCAGATATTAAACTGATAAGAACAGATACTACACTTGATCTTAGCCAAAAGGCCGAGAAGCGATAACCAGAATTGGTTTGGGCCTCGAGTGGCACCCTGGCCTATGCCGGACACATCTTAGGGAGAGAGAGCGAGAGGGAGACAAACCCACGCCTACACAAGACATTTTGTCACCCAAGCCAACCCTTGAAAAGGCTGCTTTGCAGAGCAAAAACAAGAAGAATGGTGCGTTTTGCAGCCGCCGCCCACTGCAATGAATCTGAATAACTCCTCCTTTAGGGCGCAAGCAACTCCCCTCCCCCTTGCAGTCTTTCCAATTCACGATACAAAAAGACGGACAGGACAGGTTGCCTGACTTTCCGTCACTGCCACCCTTTGCCATCCTTACCCGTAGAAAGCCCTTTCATCATCCCCAAACCCTAATCTTTTCCCTTTCCTTCCCAGCCCCCAAACCCTGCCCTCTGTACCTTTCTCACCACCCGCTTCCCTTCTCCTGTCATCCCCCTACCACCCGGGAAAAAAAGAGATTGCCCCCTCCTTCCACTAGCCCACCCTCCCACCCAAAGAACAACTTCTTCTGCGCAGCTTGTTTTCTAGGCAGCAGCGCTATTGTGATGTCATCGGGGGGCATTGTGACAAGCCGCCAGTGTTCCGTCTCTTCATGTTGTGCACTGTTCAAACCGAAAATACATCAACAGGCAGGCTACAGAAAAGCTTACTAACAAAGGTTAGAGAGGGGCTTTCTCAGAGGGCTTTTTACAGTTTGTCTATTCCCAATTAGCCGGTTTAGTATACTTAATGAAAGTACTAATTCTTTCATAGGCCGCCCATTCTTAGTATTTGACGTTCAGGTAACAACAGGTAACTTTATTTGGAGTGGAAGCAGAGAGATAACACCAGATGCCAATTGTAGATCCTCTCACACCTGTGGTCACTGCAGCATCTGACTCCACTTTGTCCAAAAGGGATCTATTCCATTCAATTACACATGATCTAGATTAGACTGACAACAAGATACTGCACGGGACATAGCAGAGTTGGTGAAGTTGAGTGGTGATGAGTTTGCTATTTGGATGAATAAAGCAAGTAAAAAGTGTGTTAGATAAAAATTCATTTCAATTCGCTAATCGGGCTAATATGAATCAGGTGAATCGAGTTCTGCTTTTGGAAACTGGGTTAAGAAGGGGTGCACCGTTCCTGGAGGTACTGCAATACCAGGTCAATGCGTGGAGTGGACAGAGCAAGCTCTTTTTCCATCTCCCTGTTCTAAAAATCCATTTAATATATGGTCCCCAGATAGGGGACGTATCAGATATTAAACTGATAAGAACAGATACTACACTTGATCTTAGCCAAAAGGCCGAGAAGCGATAACCAGAATTGGTTTGGGCCTCGAGTGGCACCCTGGCCTATGCCGGACACATCTTAGGGAGAGAGAGCGAGAGGGAGACAAACCCACGCCTACACAAGACATTTTGTCACCCAAGCCAACCCTTGAAAAGGCTGCTTTGCAGAGCAAAAACAAGAAGAATGGTGCGTTTTGCAGCCGCCGCCCACTGCAATGAATCTGAATAACTCCTCCTTTAGGGCGCAAGCAACTCCCCTCCCCCTTGCAGTCTTTCCAATTCACGATACAAAAAGACGGACAGGACAGGTTGCCTGACTTTCCGTCACTGCCACCCTTTGCCATCCTTACCCGTAGAAAGCCCTTTCATCATCCCCAAACCCTAATCTTTTCCCTTTCCTTCCCAGCCCCCAAACCCTGCCCTCTGTACCTTTCTCACCACCCGCTTCCCTTCTCCTGTCATCCCCCTACCACCCGGGAAAAAAAGAGATTGCCCCCTCCTTCCACTAGCCCACCCTCCCACCCAAAGAACAACTTCTTCTGCGCAGCTTGTTTTCTAGGCAGCAGCGCTATTGTGATGTCATCGGGGGGCATTGTGACAAGCCGCCAGTGTTCCGTCTCTTCATGTTGTGCACTGTTCAAACCGAAAATACATCAACAGGCAGGCTACAGAAAAGCTTTCTAACAAAGGTTAGAGAGGGGCTTTCTCAGAGGGCTTTTTACAGTTTGTCTATTCCCAATTAGCCGGTTTAGTATACTTAATGAAAGTACTAATTCTTTCATAGGCCGCCCATTCTTAGTATTTGACGTTCAGGTAACAACAGGTAACTTTATTTGGAGTGGAAGCAGAGAGATAACACCAGATGCCAATTGTAGATCCTCTCACACCTGTGGTCACTGCAGCATCTGACTCCACTTTGTCCAAAAGGGATCTATTCCATTCAATTACACATGATCTAGATTAGACTGACAACAAGATACTGCACGGGACATAGCAGAGTTGGTGAAGTTGAGTGGTGATGAGTTTGCTATTTGGATGAATAAAGCAAGTAAAAAGTGTGTTAGATAAAAATTCATTTCAATTCGCTAATCGGGCTAATATGAATCAGGTGAATCGAGTTCTGCTTTTGGAAACTGGGTTAAGAAGGGGTGCACCGTTCCTGGAGGTACTGCAATACCAGGTCAATGCGTGGAGTGGACAGAGCAAGCTCTTTTTCCATCTCCCTGTTCTAAAAATCCATTTAATATATGGTCCCCAGATAGGGGACGTATCAGATATTAAACTGATAAGAACAGATACTACACTTGATCTTAGCCAAAAGGCCGAGAAGCGATAACCAGAATTGGTTTGGGCCTCGAGTGGCACCCTGGCCTATGCCGGACACATCTTAGGGAGAGAGAGCGAGAGGGAGACAAACCCACGCCTACACAAGACATTTTGTCACCCAAGCCAACCCTTGAAAAGGCTGCTTTGCAGAGCAAAAACAAGAAGAATGGTGCGTTTTGCAGCCGCCGCCCACTGCAATGAATCTGAATAACTCCTCCTTTAGGGCGCAAGCAACTCCCCTCCCCCTTGCAGTCTTTCCAATTCACGATACAAAAAGACGGACAGGACAGGTTGCCTGACTTTCCGTCACTGCCACCCTTTGCCATCCTTACCCGTAGAAAGCCCTTTCATCATCCCCAAACCCTAATCTTTTCCCTTTCCTTCCCAGCCCCCAAACCCTGCCCTCTGTACCTTTCTCACCACCCGCTTCCCTTCTCCTGTCATCCCCCTACCACCCGGGAAAAAAAGAGATTGCCCCCTCCTTCCACTAGCCCACCCTCCCACCCAAAGAACAACTTCTTCTGCGCAGCTTGTTTTCTAGGCAGCAGCGCTATTGTGATGTCATCGGGGGGCATTGTGACAAGCCGCCAGTGTTCCGTCTCTTCATGTTGTGCACTGTTCAAACCGAAAATACATCAACAGGCAGGCTACAGAAAAGCTTACTAACAAAGGTTAGAGAGGGGCTTTCTCAGAGGGCTTTTTACAGTTTGTCTATTCCCAATTAGCCGGTTTAGTATACTTAATGAAAGTACTAATTCTTTCATAGGCCGCCCATTCTTAGTATTTGACGTTCAGGTAACAACAGGTAACTTTATTTGGAGTGGAAGCAGAGAGATAACACCAGATGCCAATTGTAGATCCTCTCACACCTGTGGTCACTGCAGCATCTGACTCCACTTTGTCCAAAAGGGATCTATTCCATTCAATTACACATGATCTAGATTAGACTGACAACAAGATACTGCACGGGACATAGCAGAGTTGGTGAAGTTGAGTGGTGATGAGTTTGCTATTTGGATGAATAAAGCAAGTAAAAAGTGTGTTAGATAAAAATTCATTTCAATTCGCTAATCGGGCTAATATGAATCAGGTGAATCGAGTTCTGCTTTTGGAAACTGGGTTAAGAAGGGGTGCACCGTTCCTGGAGGTACTGCAATACCAGGTCAATGCGTGGAGTGGACAGAGCAAGCTCTTTTTCCATCTCCCTGTTCTAAAAATCCATTTAATATATGGTCCCCAGATAGGGGACGTATCAGATATTAAACTGATAAGAACAGATACTACACTTGATCTTAGCCAAAAGGCCGAGAAGCGATAACCAGAATTGGTTTGGGCCTCGAGTGGCACCCTGGCCTATGCCGGACACATCTTAGGGAGAGAGAGCGAGAGGGAGACAAACCCACGCCTACACAAGACATTTTGTCACCCAAGCCAACCCTTGAAAAGGCTGCTTTGCAGAGCAAAAACAAGAAGAATGGTGCGTTTTGCAGCCGCCGCCCACTGCAATGAATCTGAATAACTCCTCCTTTAGGGCGCAAGCAACTCCCCTCCCCCTTGCAGTCTTTCCAATTCACGATACAAAAAGACGGACAGGACAGGTTGCCTGACTTTCCGTCACTGCCACCCTTTGCCATCCTTACCCGTAGAAAGCCCTTTCATCATCCCCAAACCCTAATCTTTTCCCTTTCCTTCCCAGCCCCCAAACCCTGCCCTCTGTACCTTTCTCACCACCCCGCTTCCCTTCTCCTGTCATCCCCCTACCACCCGGGAAAAAAAGAGATTGCCCCCTCCTTCCACTAGCCCACCCTCCCACCCAAAGAACAACTTCTTCTGCGCAGCTTGTTTTCTAGGCAGCAGCGCTATTGTGATGTCATCGGGGGGCATTGTGACAAGCCGCCAGTGTTCCGTCTCTTCATGTTGTGCACTGTTCAAACCGAAAATACATCAACAGGCAGGCTACAGAAAAGCTTACTAACAAAGGTTAGAGAGGGGCTTTCTCAGAGGGCTTTTTACAGTTTGTCTATTCCCAATTAGCCGGTTTAGTATACTTAATGAAAGTACTAATTCTTTCATAGGCCGCCCATTCTTAGTATTTGACGTTCAGGTAACAACAGGTAACTTTATTTGGAGTGGAAGCAGAGAGATAACACCAGATGCCAATTGTAGATCCTCTCACACCTGTGGTCACTGCAGCATCTGACTCCACTTTGTCCAAAAGGGATCTATTCCATTCAATTACACATGATCTAGATTAGACTGACAACAAGATACTGCACGGGACATAGCAGAGTTGGTGAAGTTGAGTGGTGATGAGTTTGCTATTTGGATGAATAAAGCAAGTAAAAAGTGTGTTAGATAAAAATTCATTTCAATTCGCTAATCGGGCTAATATGAATCAGGTGAATCGAGTTCTGCTTTTGGAAACTGGGTTAAGAAGGGGTGCACCGTTCCTGGAGGTACTGCAATACCAGGTCAATGCGTGGAGTGGACAGAGCAAGCTCTTTTTCCATCTCCCTGTTCTAAAAATCCATTTAATATATGGTCCCCAGATAGGGGACGTATCAGATATTAAACTGATAAGAACAGATACTACACTTGATCTTAGCCAAAAGGCCGAGAAGCGATAACCAGAATTGGTTTGGGCCTCGAGTGGCACCCTGGCCTATGCCGGACACATCTTAGGGAGAGAGAGCGAGAGGGAGACAAACCCACGCCTACACAAGACATTTTGTCACCCAAGCCAACCCTTGAAAAGGCTGCTTTGCAGAGCAAAAACAAGAAGAATGGTGCGTTTTGCAGCCGCCGCCCACTGCAATGAATCTGAATAACTCCTCCTTTAGGGCGCAAGCAACTCCCCTCCCCCTTGCAGTCTTTCCAATTCACGATACAAAAAGACGGACAGGACAGGTTGCCTGACTTTCCGTCACTGCCACCCTTTGCCATCCTTACCCGTAGAAAGCCCTTTCATCATCCCCAAACCCTAATCTTTTCCCTTTCCTTCCCAGCCCCCAAACCCTGCCCTCTGTACCTTTCTCACCACCCGCTTCCCTTCTCCTGTCATCCCCCTACCACCCGGGAAAAAAAGAGATTGCCCCCTCCTTCCACTAGCCCACCCTCCCACCCAAAGAACAACTTCTTCTGCGCAGCTTGTTTTCTAGGCAGCAGCGCTATTGTGATGTCATCGGGGGGCATTGTGACAAGCCGCCAGTGTTCCGTCTCTTCATGTTGTGCACTGTTCAAACCGAAAATACATCAACAGGCAGGCTACAGAAAAGCTTACTAACAAAGGTTAGAGAGGGGCTTTCTCAGAGGGCTTTTTACAGTTTGTCTATTCCCAATTAGCCGGTTTAGTATACTTAATGAAAGTACTAATTCTTTCATAGGCCGCCCATTCTTAGTATTTGACGTTCAGGTAACAACAGGTAACTTTATTTGGAGTGGAAGCAGAGAGATAACACCAGATGCCAATTGTAGATCCTCTCACACCTGTGGTCACTGCAGCATCTGACTCCACTTTGTCCAAAAGGGATCTATTCCATTCAATTACACATGATCTAGATTAGACTGACAACAAGATACTGCACGGGACATAGCAGAGTTGGTGAAGTTGAGTGGTGATGAGTTTGCTATTTGGATGAATAAAGCAAGTAAAAAGTGTGTTAGATAAAAATTCATTTCAATTCGCTAATCGAGCTAATATGAATCAGGTGAATCGAGTTCTGCTTTTGGAAACTGGGTTAAGAAGGGGTGCACCGTTCCTGGAGGTACTGCAATACCAGGTCAATGCGTGGAGTGGACAGAGCAAGCTCTTTTTCCATCTCCCTGTTCTAAAAATCCATTTAATATATGGTCCCCAGATAGGGGACGTATCAGATATTAAACTGATAAGAACAGATACTACACTTGATCTTAGCCAAAAGGCCGAGAAGCGATAACCAGAATTGGTTTGGGCCTCGAGTGGCACCCTGGCCTATGCCGGACACATCTTAGGGAGAGAGAGCGAGAGGGAGACAAACCCACGCCTACACAAGACATTTTGTCACCCAAGCCAACCCTTGAAAAGGCTGCTTTGCAGAGCAAAAACAAGAAGAATGGTGCGTTTTGCAGCCGCCGCCCACTGCAATGAATCTGAATAACTCCTCCTTTAGGGCGCAAGCAACTCCCCTCCCCCTTGCAGTCTTTCCAATTCACGATACAAAAAGACGGACAGGACAGGTTGCCTGACTTTCCGTCACTGCCACCCTTTGCCATCCTTACCCGTAGAAAGCCCTTTCATCATCCCCAAACCCTAATCTTTTCCCTTTCCTTCCCAGCCCCCAAACCCTGCCCTCTGTACCTTTCTCACCACCCGCTTCCCTTCTCCTGTCATCCCCCTACCACCCGGGAAAAAAAGAGATTGCCCCCTCCTTCCACTAGCCCACCCTCCCACCCAAAGAACAACTTCTTCTGCGCAGCTTGTTTTCTAGGCAGCAGCGCTATTGTGATGTCATCGGGGGGCATTGTGACAAGCCGCCAGTGTTCCGTCTCTTCATGTTGTGCACTGTTCAAACCGAAAATACATCAACAGGCAGGCTACAGAAAAGCTTACTAACAAAGGTTAGAGAGGGGCTTTCTCAGAGGGCTTTTTACAGTTTGTCTATTCCCAATTAGCCGGTTTAGTATACTTAATGAAAGTACTAATTCTTTCATAGGCCGCCCATTCTTAGTATTTGACGTTCAGGTAACAACAGGTAACTTTATTTGGAGTGGAAGCAGAGAGATAACACCAGATGCCAATTGTAGATCCTCTCACACCTGTGGTCACTGCAGCATCTGACTCCACTTTGTCCAAAAGGGATCTATTCCATTCAATTACACATGATCTAGATTAGACTGACAACAAGATACTGCACGGGACATAGCAGAGTTGGTGAAGTTGAGTGGTGATGAGTTTGCTATTTGGATGAATAAAGCAAGTAAAAAGTGTGTTAGATAAAAATTCATTTCAATTCGCTAATCGGGCTAATATGAATCAGGTGAATCGAGTTCTGCTTTTGGAAACTGGGTTAAGAAGGGGTGCACCGTTCCTGGAGGTACTGCAATACCAGGTCAATGCGTGGAGTGGACAGAGCAAGCTCTTTTTCCATCTCCCTGTTCTAAAAATCCATTTAATATATGGTCCCCAGATAGGGGACGTATCAGATATTAAACTGATAAGAACAGATTTTTTGATTTAATGAAGCTTTCCAAAGCACCGCAAAAAATGCATGACCGAAGTCACACCAAAAACAGTGCAAAGGCTAGGATTCGTGTGGACCCCTCCGTGAGGAGAGGGTCCCCAAAAATCAACCCCGTCCCTCCGAGCCAGAAGGCCACAGCAAGGGTCAGGGATCTTCGGTGCTCCCCCAAGCCGAAGCCTGGTTGAGCCTTGTCGTTGCTCCCAGCGTCCACCCAGGCATCTTACCCAAGTGGAGTAGAGAGCTACTAGTTGTTGGTTTCGCAGCCGAAACTGCCCGGACCGTCAACCGGTGTTGGTTTCTCAGCCCAAGGCTAACCGGACCTCCAACCGGGTGTTGGTTTCTCAGCCGAAGCTGACCCGGACCTCCAACCAGGTGTTGGTTTCTCAGCCGAAGCTGACCCGGACCTCCAACCGGGTGTTGGTTTCTCAGCCGAAGCTGACCCGGACCTCCAACCGGGTGTTGGTTTCTCAGCCCAAAGCTGAACGGACCTCCGACCATGATTATAAAAATTTCCCTTCCTAGCCAGAAGGCCGGGATAGAGCAATATGCTCAGAAAGTATGAAAGGGCAAGGTACGGTGTGCTACAGAGCCCAAGGCTTGCCGGGGTCCAAAGCCAGCAAGCTCAGACTCACTCCAGGGTCGTCAATCCTGGGGCACATTGCACCATAGCCCCCACACTTACTCAGTCTAATAGCCTCGATCCTGGTAGGGCCCTGGTTTCCTCTAGATGGATATACTATCCTCCCAAAGTACTAACAAGCGCAACCTTCCAGTGTGCATTGCATCATTGTACTAAGGTGGCCGGAGCCTTAAACCACCTTTTCGAACGATACTACACTTGATCTTAGCCAAAAGGCCGAGAAGCGATAACCAGAATTGGTTTGGACCTCGAGTGGCACCCTGGCCTATGCCGGACACATCTTAGGGAGAGAGAGCGAGAGGGAGACAAACCCACGCCTACACAAGACATTTTGTCACCCAAGCCAACCCTTGAAAAGGCTGCTTTGCAGAGCAAAAACAAGAAGAATGGTGCGTTTTGCAGCCGCCGCCCACTGCAATGAATCTGAATAACTCCTCCTTTAGGGCGCAAGCAACTCCCCTCCCCCTTGCAGTCTTTCCAATTCACGATACAAAAAGACGGACAGGACAGGTTGCCTGACTTTCCGTCACTGCCACCCTTTGCCATCCTTACCCGTAGAAAGCCCTTTCATCATCCCCAAACCCTAATCTTTTCCCTTTCCTTCCCAGCCCCCAAACCCTGCCCTCTGTACCTTTCTCACCACCCGCTTCCCTTCTCCTGTCATCCCCCTACCACCCGGGAAAAAAAGAGATTGCCCCCTCCTTCCACTAGCCCACCCTCCCACCCAAAGAACAACTTCTTCTGCGCAGCTTGTTTTCTAGGCAGCAGCGCTATTGTGATGTCATCGGGGGGCATTGTGACAAGCCGCCAGTGTTCCGTCTCTTCATGTTGTGCACAGTTCAAACGGAAAATACATCAACAGGCAGACTACAGAAAAGCTTACTATCAAAGGTTAGAGGGGGGCTTTCTCAGAGGGCTTTTTACAGTTTTTCTATTCCCAATTAGCCGTTTAAGTGTACTTATTGAAAGTAGTAATTCTTTCATAGGCCGCCCTTTCTTAGTATTTGACGTTCCTTATATTGCGGTATGAGGCTTCGCAGTAGGTTGCAAACATTCATCACCCATGACTGTCCCCAATTGAGCTCAGAAGCTCAATGTCTATCATGACCTCTCTTTTAGAATGTCCAAGAGCAAGCAAACTATTCCTCCAGGAGAGGGCGCCAACAGACTACTAAAGAGATCATCATTACTCAAAGAAAACCCCAAAAACCAATGCATGATAGGAATAAACAGGTAACTTTCTTTGGAGTGGAAGCGGAGAGATCGCACCAGATGCCAATTCTAGATCTTATCACACCTGTGGTCACTGCAGCAGCAGGTGAATCCACTTTGTCCAAAAGGGATCTATTCCATTCAATTGCAAATGATCTAGATAAGACAGAGAACTGCAGCACGGGGACATAGCCGAGTTGGTCAGGTTGAGTGGTGATGAGTTTGCTATTTGGATGAATAAAGAAAGTCAAAAGTGTGAAAGATAAAAAACAAAAGGAGGAAGTGTGAAAAGTGAATGGGCCAAATTGAGGTGCATATGAAGACGTATGCTTTCTTCCAATTCATTAAATCGGGCTAATATGAATCAGGTGAATTGAGTTCTGCTTTTGGAAACTGGGTTAAGAAGGGGTGCACCGTTCCTGGAGGTACTGCAATACCAGGTCAATGCGTGGAGTGGACAGAGCAAGCTCTTTTTCCATCTCCCTGTTCTAAAAATCCATTTAATATATGGTCCCCAGATAGGGGACGTATCAGATATTAAACTGATAAGAACAGATACTACACTTGATCTTAGCCAAAAGGCCGAGAAGCGATAACCAGAATTGGTTTGGGCCTCGAGTGGCACCCTGGCCTATGCCGGACACATCTTAGGGAGAGAGAGCGAGAGGGAGACAAACCCACGCCTACACAAGACATTTTGTCACCCAAGCCAACCCTTGAAAAGGCTGCTTTGCAGAGCAAAAACAAGAAGAATGGTGCGTTTTGCAGCCGCCGCCCACTGCAATGAATCTGAATAACTCCTCCTTTAGGGCGCAAGCAACTCCCCTCCCCCTTGCAGTCTTTCCAATTCACGATACAAAAAGACGGACAGGACAGGTTGCCTGACTTTCCGTCACTGCCACCCTTTGCCATCCTTACCCGTAGAAAGCCCTTTCATCATCCCCAAACCCTAATCTTTTCCCTTTCCTTCCCAGCCCCCAAACCCTGCCCTCTGTACCTTTCTCACCACCCGCTTCCCTTCTCCTGTCATCCCCCTACCACCCGGGAAAAAAAGAGATTGCCCCCTCCTTCCACTAGCCCACCCTCCCACCCAAAGAACAACTTCTTCTGCGCAGCTTGTTTTCTAGGCAGCAGCGCTATTGTGATGTCATCGGGGGGCATTGTGACAAGCCGCCAGTGTTCCGTCTCTTCATGTTGTGCACAGTTCAAACGGAAAATACATCAACAGGCAGACTACAGAAAAGCTTACTATCAAAGGTTAGAGGGGGGCTTTCTCAGAGGGCTTTTTACAGTTTTTCTATTCCCAATTAGCCGTTTAAGTGTACTTATTGAAAGTAGTAATTCTTTCATAGGCCGCCCTTTCTTAGTATTTGACGTTCCTTATATTGCGGTATGAGGCTTCGCAGTAGGTTGCAAACATTCATCACCCATGACTGTCCCCAATTGAGCTCAGAAGCTCAATGTCTATCATGACCTCTCTTTTAGAATGTCCAAGAGCAAGCAAACTATTCCTCCAGGAGAGGGCGCCAACAGACTACTAAAGAGATCATCATTACTCAAAGAAAACCCCAAAAACCAATGCATGATAGGAATAAACAGGTAACTTTCTTTGGAGTGGAAGCGGAGAGATCGCACCAGATGCCAATTCTAGATCTTATCACACCTGTGGTCACTGCAGCAGCAGGTGAATCCACTTTGTCCAAAAGGGATCTATTCCATTCAATTGCAAATGATCTAGATAAGACAGAGAACTGCAGCACGGGGACATAGCCGAGTTGGTCAGGTTGAGTGGTGATGAGTTTGCTATTTGGATGAATAAAGAAAGTCAAAAGTGTGAAAGATAAAAAACAAAAGGAGGAAGTGTGAAAAGTGAATGGGCCAAATTGAGGTGCATATGAAGACGTATGCTTTCTTCCAATTCATTAAATCGGGCTAATATGAATCAGGTGAATTGAGTTCTGCTTTTGGAAACTGGGTTAAGAAGGGGTGCACCGTTCCTGGAGGTACTGCAATACCAGGTCAATGCGTGGAGTGGACAGAGCAAGCTCTTTTTCCATCTCCCTGTTCTAAAAATCCATTTAATATATGGTCCCCAGATAGGGGACGTATCAGATATTAAACTGATAAGAACAGATACTACACTTGATCTTAGCCAAAAGGCCGAGAAGCGATAACCAGAATTGGTTTGGGCCTCGAGTGGCACCCTGGCCTATGCCGGACACATCTTAGGGAGAGAGAGCGAGAGGGAGACAAACCCACGCCTACACAAGACATTTTGTCACCCAAGCCAACCCTTGAAAAGGCTGCTTTGCAGAGCAAAAACAAGAAGAATGGTGCGTTTTGCAGCCGCCGCCCACTGCAATGAATCTGAATAACTCCTCCTTTAGGGCGCAAGCAACTCCCCTCCCCCTTGCAGTCTTTCCAATTCACGATACAAAAAGACGGACAGGACAGGTTGCCTGACTTTCCGTCACTGCCACCCTTTGCCATCCTTACCCGTAGAAAGCCCTTTCATCATCCCCAAACCCTAATCTTTTCCCTTTCCTTCCCAGCCCCCAAACCCTGCCCTCTGTACCTTTCTCACCACCCGCTTCCCTTCTCCTGTCATCCCCCTACCACCCGGGAAAAAAAGAGATTGCCCCCTCCTTCCACTAGCCCACCCTCCCACCCAAAGAACAACTTCTTCTGCGCAGCTTGTTTTCTAGGCAGCAGCGCTATTGTGATGTCATCGGGGGGCATTGTGACAAGCCGCCAGTGTTCCGTCTCTTCATGTTGTGCACAGTTCAAACGGAAAATACATCAACAGGCAGACTACAGAAAAGCTTACTATCAAAGGTTAGAGGGGGGCTTTCTCAGAGGGCTTTTTACAGTTTTTCTATTCCCAATTAGCCGTTTAAGTGTACTTATTGAAAGTAGTAATTCTTTCATAGGCCGCCCTTTCTTAGTATTTGACGTTCCTTATATTGCGGTATGAGGCTTCGCAGTAGGTTGCAAACATTCATCACCCATGACTGTCCCCAATTGAGCTCAGAAGCTCAATGTCTATCATGACCTCTCTTTTAGAATGTCCAAGAGCAAGCAAACTATTCCTCCAGGAGAGGGCGCCAACAGACTACTAAAGAGATCATCATTACTCAAAGAAAACCCCAAAAACCAATGCATGATAGGAATAAACAGGTAACTTTCTTTGGAGTGGAAGCGGAGAGATCGCACCAGATGCCAATTCTAGATCTTATCACACCTGTGGTCACTGCAGCAGCAGGTGAATCCACTTTGTCCAAAAGGGATCTATTCCATTCAATTGCAAATGATCTAGATAAGACAGAGAACTGCAGCACGGGGACATAGCCGAGTTGGTCAGGTTGAGTGGTGATGAGTTTGCTATTTGGATGAATAAAGAAAGTCAAAAGTGTGAAAGATAAAAAACAAAAGGAGGAAGTGTGAAAAGTGAATGGGCCAAATTGAGGTGCATATGAAGACGTATGCTTTCTTCCAATTCATTAAATCGGGCTAATATGAATCAGGTGAATTGAGTTCTGCTTTTGGAAACTGGGTTAAGAAGGGGTGCACCGTTCCTGGAGGTACTGCAATACCAGGTCAATGCGTGGAGTGGACAGAGCAAGCTCTTTTTCCATCTCCCTGTTCTAAAAATCCATTTAATATATGGTCCCCAGATAGGGGACGTATCAGATATTAAACTGATAAGAACAGATACTACACTTGATCTTAGCCAAAAGGCCGAGAAGCGATAACCAGAATTGGTTTGGGCCTCGAGTGGCACCCTGGCCTATGCCGGACACATCTTAGGGAGAGAGAGCGAGAGGGAGACAAACCCACGCCTACACAAGACATTTTGTCACCCAAGCCAACCCTTGAAAAGGCTGCTTTGCAGAGCAAAAACAAGAAGAATGGTGCGTTTTGCAGCCGCCGCCCACTGCAATGAATCTGAATAACTCCTCCTTTAGGGCGCAAGCAACTCCCCTCCCCCTTGCAGTCTTTCCAATTCACGATACAAAAAGACGGACAGGACAGGTTGCCTGACTTTCCGTCACTGCCACCCTTTGCCATCCTTACCCGTAGAAAGCCCTTTCATCATCCCCAAACCCTAATCTTTTCCCTTTCCTTCCCAGCCCCCAAACCCTGCCCTCTGTACCTTTCTCACCACCCGCTTCCCTTCTCCTGTCATCCCCCTACCACCCGGGAAAAAAAGAGATTGCCCCCTCCTTCCACTAGCCCACCCTCCCACCCAAAGAACAACTTCTTCTGCGCAGCTTGTTTTCTAGGCAGCAGCGCTATTGTGATGTCATCGGGGGGCATTGTGACAAGCCGCCAGTGTTCCGTCTCTTCATGTTGTGCACAGTTCAAACGGAAAATACATCAACAGGCAGACTACAGAAAAGCTTACTATCAAAGGTTAGAGGGGGGCTTTCTCAGAGGGCTTTTTACAGTTTTTCTATTCCCAATTAGCCGTTTAAGTGTACTTATTGAAAGTAGTAATTCTTTCATAGGCCGCCCTTTCTTAGTATTTGACGTTCCTTATATTGCGGTATGAGGCTTCGCAGTAGGTTGCAAACATTCATCACCCATGACTGTCCCCAATTGAGCTCAGAAGCTCAATGTCTATCATGACCTCTCTTTTAGAATGTCCAAGAGCAAGCAAACTATTCCTCCAGGAGAGGGCGCCAACAGACTACTAAAGAGATCATCATTACTCAAAGAAAACCCCAAAAACCAATGCATGATAGGAATAAACAGGTAACTTTCTTTGGAGTGGAAGCGGAGAGATCGCACCAGATGCCAATTCTAGATCTTATCACACCTGTGGTCACTGCAGCAGCAGGTGAATCCACTTTGTCCAAAAGGGATCTATTCCATTCAATTGCAAATGATCTAGATAAGACAGAGAACTGCAGCACGGGGACGTAGCCGAGTTGGTCAGGTTGAGTGGTGATGAGTTTGCTATTTGGATGAATAAAGAAAGTCAAAAGTGTGAAAGATAAAAAACAAAAGGAGGAAGTGTGAAAAGTGAATGGGCCAAATTGAGGTGCATATGAAGACGTATGCTTTCTTCCAATTCATTAAATCGGGCTAATATGAATCAGGTGAATTGAGTTCTGCTTTTGGAAACTGGGTTAAGAAGGGGTGCACCGTTCCTGGAGGTACTGCAATACCAGGTCAATGCGTGGAGTGGACAGAGCAAGCTCTTTTTCCATCTCCCTGTTCTAAAAATCCATTTAATATATGGTCCCCAGATAGGGGACGTATCAGATATTAAACTGATAAGAACAGATACTACACTTGATCTTAGCCAAAAGGCCGAGAAGCGATAACCAGAATTGGTTTGGGCCTCGAGTGGCACCCTGGCCTATGCCGGACACATCTTAGGGAGAGAGAGCGAGAGGGAGACAAACCCACGCCTACACAAGACATTTTGTCACCCAAGCCAACCCTTGAAAAGGCTGCTTTGCAGAGCAAAAACAAGAAGAATGGTGCGTTTTGCAGCCGCCGCCCACTGCAATGAATCTGAATAACTCCTCCTTTAGGGCGCAAGCAACTCCCCTCCCCCTTGCAGTCTTTCCAATTCACGATACAAAAAGACGGACAGGACAGGTTGCCTGACTTTCCGTCACTGCCACCCTTTGCCATCCTTACCCGTAGAAAGCCCTTTCATCATCCCCAAACCCTAATCTTTTCCCTTTCCTTCCCAGCCCCCAAACCCTGCCCTCTGTACCTTTCTCACCACCCGCTTCCCTTCTCCTGTCATCCCCCTACCACCCGGGAAAAAAAGAGATTGCCCCCTCCTTCCACTAGCCCACCCTCCCACCCAAAGAACAACTTCTTCTGCGCAGCTTGTTTTCTAGGCAGCAGCGCTATTGTGATGTCATCGGGGGGCATTGTGACAAGCCGCCAGTGTTCCGTCTCTTCATGTTGTGCACAGTTCAAACGGAAAATACATCAACAGGCAGACTACAGAAAAGCTTACTATCAAAGGTTAGAGGGGGGCTTCTCAGAGGGCTTTTTACAGTTTTTCTATTCCCAATTAGCCGTTTAAGTGTACTTATTGAAAGTAGTAATTCTTTCATAGGCCGCCCTTTCTTAGTATTTGACGTTCCTTATATTGCGGTATGAGGCTTCGCAGTAGGTTGCAAACATTCATCACCCATGACTGTCCCCAATTGAGCTCAGAAGCTCAATGTCTATCATGACCTCTCTTTTAGAATGTCCAAGAGCAAGCAAACTATTCCTCCAGGAGAGGGCGCCAACAGACTACTAAAGAGATCATCATTACTCAAAGAAAACCCCAAAAACCAATGCATGATAGGAATAAACAGGTAACTTTCTTTGGAGTGGAAGCGGAGAGATCGCACCAGATGCCAATTCTAGATCTTATCACACCTGTGGTCACTGCAGCAGCAGGTGAATCCACTTTGTCCAAAAGGGATCTATTCCATTCAATTGCAAATGATCTAGATAAGACAGAGAACTGCAGCACGGGGACATAGCCGAGTTGGTCAGGTTGAGTGGTGATGAGTTTGCTATTTGGATGAATAAAGAAAGTCAAAAGTGTGAAAGATAAAAAACAAAAGGAGGAAGTGTGAAAAGTGAATGGGCCAAATTGAGGTGCATATGAAGACGTATGCTTTCTTCCAATTCATTAAATCGGGCTAATATGAATCAGGTGAATTGAGTTCTGCTTTTGGAAACTGGGTTAAGAAGGGGTGCACCGTTCCTGGAGGTACTGCAATACCAGGTCAATGCGTGGAGTGGACAGAGCAAGCTCTTTTTCCATCTCCCTGTTCTAAAAATCCATTTAATATATGGTCCCCAGATAGGGGACGTATCAGATATTAAACTGATAAGAACAGATACTACACTTGATCTTAGCCAAAAGGCCGAGAAGCGATAACCAGAATTGGTTTGGGCCTCGAGTGGCACCCTGGCCTATGCCGGACACATCTTAGGGAGAGAGAGCGAGAGGGAGACAAACCCACGCCTACACAAGACATTTTGTCACCCAAGCCAACCCTTGAAAAGGCTGCTTTGCAGAGCAAAAACAAGAAGAATGGTGCGTTTTGCAGCCGCCGCCCACTGCAATGAATCTGAATAACTCCTCCTTTAGGGCGCAAGCAACTCCCCTCCCCCTTGCAGTCTTTCCAATTCACGATACAAAAAGACGGACAGGACAGGTTGCCTGACTTTCCGTCACTGCCACCCTTTGCCATCCTTACCCGTAGAAAGCCCTTTCATCATCCCCAAACCCTAATCTTTTCCCTTTCCTTCCCAGCCCCCAAACCCTGCCCTCTGTACCTTTCTCACCACCCCGCTTCCCTTCTCCTGTCATCCCCCTACCACCCGGGAAAAAAAGAGATTGCCCCCTCCTTCCACTAGCCCACCCTCCCACCCAAAGAACAACTTCTTCTGCGCAGCTTGTTTTCTAGGCAGCAGCGCTATTGTGATGTCATCGGGGGGCATTGTGACAAGCCGCCAGTGTTCCGTCTCTTCATGTTGTGCACAGTTCAAACGGAAAATACATCAACAGGCAGACTACAGAAAAGCTTACTATCAAAGGTTAGAGGGGGGCTTTCTCAGAGGGCTTTTTACAGTTTTTCTATTCCCAATTAGCCGTTTAAGTGTACTTATTGAAAGTAGTAATTCTTTCATAGGCCGCCCTTTCTTAGTATTTGACGTTCCTTATATTGCGGTATGAGGCTTCGCAGTAGGTTGCAAACATTCATCACCCATGACTGTCCCCAATTGAGCTCAGAAGCTCAATGTCTATCATGACCTCTCTTTTAGAATGTCCAAGAGCAAGCAAACTATTCCTCCAGGAGAGGGCGCCAACAGACTACTAAAGAGATCATCATTACTCAAAGAAAACCCCAAAAACCAATGCATGATAGGAATAAACAGGTAACTTTCTTTGGAGTGGAAGCGGAGAGATCGCACCAGATGCCAATTCTAGATCTTATCACACCTGTGGTCACTGCAGCAGCAGGTGAATCCACTTTGTCCAAAAGGGATCTATTCCATTCAATTGCAAATGATCTAGATAAGACAGAGAACTGCAGCACGGGGACATAGCCGAGTTGGTCAGGTTGAGTGGTGATGAGTTTGCTATTTGGATGAATAAAGAAAGTCAAAAGTGTGAAAGATAAAAAACAAAAGGAGGAAGTGTGAAAAGTGAATGGGCCAAATTGAGGTGCATATGAAGACGTATGCTTTCTTCCAATTCATTAAATCGGGCTAATATGAATCAGGTGAATTGAGTTCTGCTTTTGGAAACTGGGTTAAGAAGGGGTGCACCGTTCCTGGAGGTACTGCAATACCAGGTCAATGCGTGGAGTGGACAGAGCAAGCTCTTTTTCCATCTCCCTGTTCTAAAAATCCATTTAATATATGGTCCCCAGATAGGGGACGTATCAGATATTAAACTGATAAGAACAGATACTACACTTGATCTTAGCCAAAAGGCCGAGAAGCGATAACCACAATTGGTTTGGGCCTCGAGTGGCACCCTGGCCTATGCCGGACACATCTTAGGGAGAGAGAGCGAGAGGGAGACAAACCCACGCCTACACAAGACATTTTGTCACCCAAGCCAACCCTTGAAAAGGCTGCTTTGCAGAGCAAAAACAAGAAGAATGGTGCGTTTTGCAGCCGCCGCCCACTGCAATGAATCTGAATAACTCCTCCTTTAGGGCGCAAGCAACTCCCCTCCCCCTTGCAGTCTTTCCAATTCACGATACAAAAAGACGGACAGGACAGGTTGCCTGACTTTCCGTCACTGCCACCCTTTGCCATCCTTACCCGTAGAAAGCCCTTTCATCATCCCCAAACCCTAATCTTTTCCCTTTCCTTCCCAGCCCCCAAACCCTGCCCTCTGTACCTTTCTCACCACCCGCTTCCCTTCTCCTGTCATCCCCCTACCACCCGGGAAAAAAAGAGATTGCCCCCTCCTTCCACTAGCCCACCCTCCCACCCAAAGAACAACTTCTTCTGCGCAGCTTGTTTTCTAGGCAGCAGCGCTATTGTGATGTCATCGGGGGGCATTGTGACAAGCCGCCAGTGTTCCGTCTCTTCATGTTGTGCACAGTTCAAACGGAAAATACATCAACAGGCAGACTACAGAAAAGCTTACTATCAAAGGTTAGAGGGGGGCTTTCTCAGAGGGCTTTTTACAGTTTTTCTATTCCCAATTAGCCGTTTAAGTGTACTTATTGAAAGTAGTAATTCTTTCATAGGCCGCCCTTTCTTAGTATTTGACGTTCCTTATATTGCGGTATGAGGCTTCGCAGTAGGTTGCAAACATTCATCACCCATGACTGTCCCCAATTGAGCTAAGAAGCTCAATGTCTATCATGACCTCTCTTTTAGAATGTCCAAGAGCAAGCAAACTATTCCTCCAGGAGAGGGCGCCAACAGACTACTAAAGAGATCATCATTACTCAAAGAAAACCCCAAAAACCAATGCATGATAGGAATAAACAGGTAACTTTCTTTGGAGTGGAAGCGGAGAGATCGCACCAGATGCCAATTCTAGATCTTATCACACCTGTGGTCACTGCAGCAGCAGGTGAATCCACTTTGTCCAAAAGGGATCTATTCCATTCAATTGCAAATGATCTAGATAAGACAGAGAACTGCAGCACGGGGACATAGCCGAGTTGGTCAGGTTGAGTGGTGATGAGTTTGCTATTTGGATGAATAAAGAAAGTCAAAAGTGTGAAAGATAAAAAACAAAAGGAGGAAGTGTGAAAAGTGAATGGGCCAAATTGAGGTGCATATGAAGACGTATGCTTTCTTCCAATTCATTAAATCGGGCTAATATGAATCAGGTGAATTGAGTTCTGCTTTTGGAAACTGGGTTAAGAAGGGGTGCACCGTTCCTGGAGGTACTGCAATACCAGGTCAATGCGTGGAGTGGACAGAGCAAGCTCTTTTTCCATCTCCCTGTTCTAAAAATCCATTTAATATATGGTCCCCAGATAGGGGACGTATCAGATATTAAACTGATAAGAACAGATTTTTGATTTAATGAAGCTTTCCAAAGCACCACAAAAAATGCATGACCGAAGTCACACCAAAAACAGTGCAAAGGCTAGGATTCGTGTGGACCCCACCGTGAGGAGAGGGTCCCCAAAAATCAACCCCGTCCCTCCGAGCCAGAAGGCCACAGCAAGGGTTAGGGATCTTCGGTGCTCCCCCAAGCCGAAGCCTGGTTGAGCCTTGTCGTTGCTCCCAGCGTCCACCCAGGCATCTTACCCAAGTGGAGTAGAGAGCTACTAGTTGTTGGTTTCGCAGCCGAAACTGCCCGGACCGTCAACCGGTGTTGGTTTCTCAGCCCAAGGCTAACCGGACCTCCAACCGGGTGTTGGTTTCTCAGCCGAAGCTGACCCAGACATCCAACCGGGTGTTGGTTTTTCAGCCGAAGCTGACCCGGACCTCCAACCGGGTGTTAGTTTCTCAGCCCAAAGCTGACCAGACCTCCGACCGGGATTATAAAAATTTCCCTTCCTAGCCAGAAGGCCGGGATAGGGTAATATGCTCAAAAAGTATGAAAAGGCAAGGTACGGTGTGCTACAGAGCCCAAGGCTTGCCGGGGTCCCAAGCCAGCAAGCTCAGACTCACTCCAGGGTCGTCAGTCCTGGGGCACGTTGTACCATAGCCCCCCATCCTTACTCAGTCTAATAGCCTCGATCCTGGTAGGGCCATGTTTTCCACTAGATGAATATACTATCCACCCAGTGTACTAGCAAGCGCAACCTTCCAGTGTGCATTGTATCATTGTGCTAAGGTGGCCTGGAGCTTAAACCACCTCTTCGAACAACACTACACTTGATCTTAGCCAAAAGGCCGAGAAGCGATAACCAGAATTGGTTTGGGCCTCGAGTGGCACCCTGGCCTATGCCGGACACATCTTAGGGAGAGAGAGCGAGAGGGAGACAAACCCACGCCTACACAAGACATTTTGTCACCCAAGCCAACCCTTGAAAAGGCTGCTTTGCAGAGCAAAAACAAGAAGAATGGTGCGTTTTGCAGCCGCCGCCCACTGCAATGAATCTGAATAACTCCTCCTTTAGGGCGCAAGCAACTCCCCTCCCCCTTGCAGTCTTTCCAATTCACGATACAAAAAGACGGACAGGACAGGTTGCCTGACTTTCCGTCACTGCCACCCTTTGCCATCCTTACCCGTAGAAAGCCCTTTCATCATCCCCAAACCCTAATCTTTTCCCTTTCCTTCCCAGCCCCCAAACCCTGCCCTCTGTACCTTTCTCACCACCCGCTTCCCTTCTCCTGTCATCCCCCTACCACCCGGGAAAAAAAGAGATTGCCCCCTCCTTCCACTAGCCCACCCTCCCACCCAAAGAACAACTTCTTCTGCGCAGCTTGTTTTCTAGGCAGCAGCGCTATTGTGATGTCATCGGGGGGCATTGTGACAAGCCGCCAGTGTTCCGTCTCTTCATGTTGTGCACAGTTCAAACGGAAAATACATCAACAGGCAGACTACAGAAAAGCTTACTATCAAAGGTTAGAGGGGGGCTTTCTCAGAGGGCTTTTTACAGTTTTTCTATTCCCAATTAGCCGTTTAAGTGTACTTATTGAAAGTAGTAATTCTTTCATAGGCCGCCCTTTCTTAGTATTTGACGTTCCTTATATTGCGGTATGAGGCTTCGCAGTAGGTTGCAAACATTCATCACCCATGACTGTCCCCAATTGAGCTCAGAAGCTCAATGTCTATCATGACCTCTCTTTTAGAATGTCCAAGAGCAAGCAAACTATTCCTCCAGGAGAGGGCGCCAACAGACTACTAAAGAGATCATCATTACTCAAAGAAAACCCCAAAAACCAATGCATGATAGGAATAAACAGGTAACTTTCTTTGGAGTGGAAGCGGAGAGATCGCACCAGATGCCAATTCTAGATCTTATCACACCTGTGGTCACTGCAGCAGCAGGTGAATCCACTTTGTCCAAAAGGGATCTATTCCATTCAATTGCAAATGATCTAGATAAGACAGAGAACTGCAGCACGGGGACATAGCCGAGTTGGTCAGGTTGAGTGGTGATGAGTTTGCTATTTGGATGAATAAAGAAAGTCAAAAGTGTGAAAGATAAAAAACAAAAGGAGGAAGTGTGAAAAGTGAATGGGCCAAATTGAGGTGCATATGAAGACGTATGCTTTCTTCCAATTCATTAAATCGGGCTAATATGAATCAGGTGAATTGAGTTCTGCTTTTGGAAACTGGGTTAAGAAGGGGTGCACCGTTCCTGGAGGTACTGCAATACCAGGTCAATGCGTGGAGTGGACAGAGCAAGCTCTTTTTCCATCTCCCTGTTCTAAAAATCCATTTAATATATGGTCCCCAGATAGGGGACGTATCAGATATTAAACTGATAAGAACAGATACTACACTTGATCTTAGCCAAAAGGCCGAGAAGCGATAACCAGAATTGGTTTGGGCCTCGAGTGGCACCCTGGCCTATGCCGGACACATCTTAGGGAGAGAGAGCGAGAGGGAGACAAACCCACGCCTACACAAGACATTTTGTCACCCAAGCCAACCCTTGAAAAGGCTGCTTTGCAGAGCAAAAACAAGAAGAATGGTGCGTTTTGCAGCCGCCGCCCACTGCAATGAATCTGAATAACTCCTCCTTTAGGGCGCAAGCAACTCCCCTCCCCCTTGCAGTCTTTCCAATTCACGATACAAAAAGACGGACAGGACAGGTTGCCTGACTTTCCGTCACTGCCACCCTTTGCCATCCTTACCCGTAGAAAGCCCTTTCATCATCCCCAAACCCTAATCTTTTCCCTTTCCTTCCCAGCCCCCAAACCCTGCCCTCTGTACCTTTCTCACCACCCGCTTCCCTTCTCCTGTCATCCCCCTACCACCCGGGAAAAAAAGAGATTGCCCCCTCCTTCCACTAGCCCACCCTCCCACCCAAAGAACAACTTCTTCTGCGCAGCTTGTTTTCTAGGCAGCAGCGCTATTGTGATGTCATCGGGGGGCATTGTGACAAGCCGCCAGTGTTCCGTCTCTTCATGTTGTGCACAGTTCAAACGGAAAATACATCAACAGGCAGACTACAGAAAAGCTTACTATCAAAGGTTAGAGGGGGGCTTTCTCAGAGGGCTTTTTACAGTTTTTCTATTCCCAATTAGCCGTTTAAGTGTACTTATTGAAAGTAGTAATTCTTTCATAGGCCGCCCTTTCTTAGTATTTGACGTTCCTTATATTGCGGTATGAGGCTTCGCAGTAGGTTGCAAACATTCATCACCCATGACTGTCCCCAATTGAGCTCAGAAGCTCAATGTCTATCATGACCTCTCTTTTAGAATGTCCAAGAGCAAGCAAACTATTCCTCCAGGAGAGGGCGCCAACAGACTACTAAAGAGATCATCATTACTCAAAGAAAACCCCAAAAACCAATGCATGATAGGAATAAACAGGTAACTTTCTTTGGAGTGGAAGCGGAGAGATCGCACCAGATGCCAATTCTAGATCTTATCACACCTGTGGTCACTGCAGCAGCAGGTGAATCCACTTTGTCCAAAAGGGATCTATTCCATTCAATTGCAAATGATCTAGATAAGACAGAGAACTGCAGCACGGGGACATAGCCGAGTTGGTCAGGTTGAGTGGTGATGAGTTTGCTATTTGGATGAATAAAGAAAGTCAAAAGTGTGAAAGATAAAAAACAAAAGGAGGAAGTGTGAAAAGTGAATGGGCCAAATTGAGGTGCATATGAAGACGTATGCTTTCTTCCAATTCATTAAATCGGGCTAATATGAATCAGGTGAATTGAGTTCTGCTTTTGGAAACTGGGTTAAGAAGGGGTGCACCGTTCCTGGAGGTACTGCAATACCAGGTCAATGCGTGGAGTGGACAGAGCAAGCTCTTTTTCCATCTCCCTGTTCTAAAAATCCATTTAATATATGGTCCCCAGATAGGGGACGTATCAGATATTAAACTGATAAGAACAGATACTACACTTGATCTTAGCCAAAAGGCCGAGAAGCGATAACCAGAATTGGTTTGGGCCTCGAGTGGCACCCTGGCCTATGCCGGACACATCTTAGGGAGAGAGAGCGAGAGGGAGACAAACCCACGCCTACACAAGACATTTTGTCACCCAAGCCAACCCTTGAAAAGGCTGCTTTGCAGAGCAAAAACAAGAAGAATGGTGCGTTTTGCAGCCGCCGCCCACTGCAATGAATCTGAATAACTCCTCCTTTAGGGCGCAAGCAACTCCCCTCCCCCTTGCAGTCTTTCCAATTCACGATACAAAAAGACGGACAGGACAGGTTGCCTGACTTTCCGTCACTGCCACCCTTTGCCATCCTTACCCGTAGAAAGCCCTTTCATCATCCCCAAACCCTAATCTTTTCCCTTTCCTTCCCAGCCCCCAAACCCTGCCCTCTGTACCTTTCTCACCACCCGCTTCCCTTCTCCTGTCATCCCCCTACCACCCGGGAAAAAAAGAGATTGCCCCCTCCTTCCACTAGCCCACCCTCCCACCCAAAGAACAACTTCTTCTGCGCAGCTTGTTTTCTAGGCAGCAGCGCTATTGTGATGTCATCGGGGGGCATTGTGACAAGCCGCCAGTGTTCCGTCTCTTCATGTTGTGCACAGTTCAAACGGAAAATACATCAACAGGCAGACTACAGAAAAGCTTACTATCAAAGGTTAGAGGGGGGCTTTCTCAGAGGGCTTTTTACAGTTTTTCTATTCCCAATTAGCCGTTTAAGTGTACTTATTGAAAGTAGTAATTCTTTCATAGGCCGCCCTTTCTTAGTATTTGACGTTCCTTATATTGCGGTATGAGGCTTCGCAGTAGGTTGCAAACATTCATCACCCATGACTGTCCCCAATTGAGCTCAGAAGCTCAATGTCTATCATGACCTCTCTTTTAGAATGTCCAAGAGCAAGCAAACTATTCCTCCAGGAGAGGGCGCCAACAGACTACTAAAGAGATCATCATTACTCAAAGAAAACCCCAAAAACCAATGCATGATAGGAATAAACAGGTAACTTTCTTTGGAGTGGAAGCGGAGAGATCGCACCAGATGCCAATTCTAGATCTTATCACACCTGTGGTCACTGCAGCAGCAGGTGAATCCACTTTGTCCAAAAGGGATCTATTCCATTCAATTGCAAATGATCTAGATAAGACAGAGAACTGCAGCACGGGGACATAGCCGAGTTGGTCAGGTTGAGTGGTGATGAGTTTGCTATTTGGATGAATAAAGAAAGTCAAAAGTGTGAAAGATAAAAAACAAAAGGAGGAAGTGTGAAAAGTGAATGGGCCAAATTGAGGTGCATATGAAGACGTATGCTTTCTTCCAATTCATTAAATCGGGCTAATATGAATCAGGTGAATTGAGTTCTGCTTTTGGAAACTGGGTTAAGAAGGGGTGCACCGTTCCTGGAGGTACTGCAATACCAGGTCAATGCGTGGAGTGGACAGAGCAAGCTCTTTTTCCATCTCCCTGTTCTAAAAATCCATTTAATATATGGTCCCCAGATAGGGGACGTATCAGATATTAAACTGATAAGAACAGATACTACACTTGATCTTAGCCAAAAGGCCGAGAAGCGATAACCAGAATTGGTTTGGGCCTCGAGTGGCACCCTGGCCTATGCCGGACACATCTTAGGGAGAGAGAGCGAGAGGGAGACAAACCCACGCCTACACAAGACATTTTGTCACCCAAGCCAACCCTTGAAAAGGCTGCTTTGCAGAGCAAAAACAAGAAGAATGGTGCGTTTTGCAGCCGCCGCCCACTGCAATGAATCTGAATAACTCCTCCTTTAGGGCGCAAGCAACTCCCCTCCCCCTTGCAGTCTTTCCAATTCACGATACAAAAAGACGGACAGGACAGGTTGCCTGACTTTCCGTCACTGCCACCCTTTGCCATCCTTACCCGTAGAAAGCCCTTTCATCATCCCCAAACCCTAATCTTTTCCCTTTCCTTCCCAGCCCCCAAACCCTGCCCTCTGTACCTTTCTCACCACCCGCTTCCCTTCTCCTGTCATCCCCCTACCACCCGGGAAAAAAAGAGATTGCCCCCTCCTTCCACTAGCCCACCCTCCCACCCAAAGAACAACTTCTTCTGCGCAGCTTGTTTTCTAGGCAGCAGCGCTATTGTGATGTCATCGGGGGGCATTGTGACAAGCCGCCAGTGTTCCGTCTCTTCATGTTGTGCACAGTTCAAACGGAAAATACATCAACAGGCAGACTACAGAAAAGCTTACTATCAAAGGTTAGAGGGGGGCTTTCTCAGAGGGCTTTTTACAGTTTTTCTATTCCCAATTAGCCGTTTAAGTGTACTTATTGAAAGTAGTAATTCTTTCATAGGCCGCCCTTTCTTAGTATTTGACGTTCCTTATATTGCGGTATGAGGCTTCGCAGTAGGTTGCAAACATTCATCACCCATGACTGTCCCCAATTGAGCTCAGAAGCTCAATGTCTATCATGACCTCTCTTTTAGAATGTCCAAGAGCAAGCAAACTATTCCTCCAGGAGAGGGCGCCAACAGACTACTAAAGAGATCATCATTACTCAAAGAAAACCCCAAAAACCAATGCATGATAGGAATAAACAGGTAACTTTCTTTGGAGTGGAAGCGGAGAGATCGCACCAGATGCCAATTCTAGATCTTATCACACCTGTGGTCACTGCAGCAGCAGGTGAATCCACTTTGTCCAAAAGGGATCTATTCCATTCAATTGCAAATGATCTAGATAAGACAGAGAACTGCAGCACGGGGACATAGCCGAGTTGGTCAGGTTGAGTGGTGATGAGTTTGCTATTTGGATGAATAAAGAAAGTCAAAAGTGTGAAAGATAAAAAACAAAAGGAGGAAGTGTGAAAAGTGAATGGGCCAAATTGAGGTGCATATGAAGACGTATGCTTTCTTCCAATTCATTAAATCGGGCTAATATGAATCAGGTGAATTGAGTTCTGCTTTTGGAAACTGGGTTAAGAAGGGGTGCACCGTTCCTGGAGGTACTGCAATACCAGGTCAATGCGTGGAGTGGACAGAGCAAGCTCTTTTTCCATCTCCCTGTTCTAAAAATCCATTTAATATATGGTCCCCAGATAGGGGACGTATCAGATATTAAACTGATAAGAACAGATACTACACTTGATCTTAGCCAAAAGGCCGAGAAGCGATAACCAGAATTGGTTTGGGCCTCGAGTGGCACCCTGGCCTATGCCGGACACATCTTAGGGAGAGAGAGCGAGAGGGAGACAAACCCACGCCTACACAAGACATTTTGTCACCCAAGCCAACCCTTGAAAAGGCTGCTTTGCAGAGCAAAAACAAGAAGAATGGTGCGTTTTGCAGCCGCCGCCCACTGCAATGAATCTGAATAACTCCTCCTTTAGGGCGCAAGCAACTCCCCTCCCCCTTGCAGTCTTTCCAATTCACGATACAAAAAGACGGACAGGACAGGTTGCCTGACTTTCCGTCACTGCCACCCTTTGCCATCCTTACCCGTAGAAAGCCCTTTCATCATCCCCAAACCCTAATCTTTTCCCTTTCCTTCCCAGCCCCCAAACCCTGCCCTCTGTACCTTTCTCACCACCCGCTTCCCTTCTCCTGTCATCCCCCTACCACCCGGGAAAAAAAGAGATTGCCCCCTCCTTCCACTAGCCCACCCTCCCACCCAAAGAACAACTTCTTCTGCGCAGCTTGTTTTCTAGGCAGCAGCGCTATTGTGATGTCATCGGGGGGCATTGTGACAAGCCGCCAGTGTTCCGTCTCTTCATGTTGTGCACAGTTCAAACGGAAAATACATCAACAGGCAGACTACAGAAAAGCTTACTATCAAAGGTTAGAGGGGGGCTTTCTCAGAGGGCTTTTTACAGTTTTTCTATTCCCAATTAGCCGTTTAAGTGTACTTATTGAAAGTAGTAATTCTTTCATAGGCCGCCCTTTCTTAGTATTTGACGTTCCTTATATTGCGGTATGAGGCTTCGCAGTAGGTTGCAAACATTCATCACCCATGACTGTCCCCAATTGAGCTCAGAAGCTCAATGTCTATCATGACCTCTCTTTTAGAATGTCCAAGAGCAAGCAAACTATTCCTCCAGGAGAGGGCGCCAACAGACTACTAAAGAGATCATCATTACTCAAAGAAAACCCCAAAAACCAATGCATGATAGGAATAAACAGGTAACTTTCTTTGGAGTGGAAGCGGAGAGATCGCACCAGATGCCAATTCTAGATCTTATCACACCTGTGGTCACTGCAGCAGCAGGTGAATCCACTTTGTCCAAAAGGGATCTATTCCATTCAATTGCAAATGATCTAGATAAGACAGAGAACTGCAGCACGGGGACATAGCCGAGTTGGTCAGGTTGAGTGGTGATGAGTTTGCTATTTGGATGAATAAAGAAAGTCAAAAGTGTGAAAGATAAAAAACAAAAGGAGGAAGTGTGAAAAGTGAATGGGCCAAATTGAGGTGCATATGAAGACGTATGCTTTCTTCCAATTCATTAAATCGGGCTAATATGAATCAGGTGAATTGAGTTCTGCTTTTGGAAACTGGGTTAAGAAGGGGTGCACCGTTCCTGGAGGTACTGCAATACCAGGTCAATGCGTGGAGTGGACAGAGCAAGCTCTTTTTCCATCTCCCTGTTCTAAAAATCCATTTAATATATGGTCCCCAGATAGGGGACGTATCAGATATTAAACTGATAAGAACAGATACTACACTTGATCTTAGCCAAAAGGCCGAGAAGCGATAACCAGAATTGGTTTGGGCCTCGAGTGGCACCCTGGCCTATGCCGGACACATCTTAGGGAGAGAGAGCGAGAGGGAGACAAACCCACGCCTACACAAGACATTTTGTCACCCAAGCCAACCCTTGAAAAGGCTGCTTTGCAGAGCAAAAACAAGAAGAATGGTGCGTTTTGCAGCCGCCGCCCACTGCAATGAATCTGAATAACTCCTCCTTTAGGGCGCAAGCAACTCCCCTCCCCCTTGCAGTCTTTCCAATTCACGATACAAAAAGACGGACAGGACAGGTTGCCTGACTTTCCGTCACTGCCACCCTTTGCCATCCTTACCCGTAGAAAGCCCTTTCATCATCCCCAAACCCTAATCTTTTCCCTTTCCTTCCCAGCCCCCAAACCCTGCCCTCTGTACCTTTCTCACCACCCGCTTCCCTTCTCCTGTCATCCCCCTACCACCCGGGAAAAAAAGAGATTGCCCCCTCCTTCCACTAGCCCACCCTCCCACCCAAAGAACAACTTCTTCTGCGCAGCTTGTTTTCTAGGCAGCAGCGCTATTGTGATGTCATCGGGGGGCATTGTGACAAGCCGCCAGTGTTCCGTCTCTTCATGTTGTGCACTGTTCAAACCGAAAATACATCAACAGGCAGGCTACAGAAAAGCTTACTAACAAAGGTTAGAGAGGGGCTTTCTCAGAGGGCTTTTTACAGTTTGTCTATTCCCAATTAGCCGGTTTAGTATACTTAATGAAAGTACTAATTCTTTCATAGGCCGCCCATTCTTAGTATTTGACGTTCAGGTAACAACAGGTAACTTTATTTGGAGTGGAAGCAGAGAGATAACACCAGATGCCAATTGTAGATCCTCTCACACCTGTGGTCACTGCAGCATCTGACTCCACTTTGTCCAAAAGGGATCTATTCCATTCAATTACACATGATCTAGATTAGACTGACAACAAGATACTGCACGGGACATAGCAGAGTTGGTGAAGTTGAGTGGTGATGAGTTTGCTATTTGGATGAATAAAGCAAGTAAAAAGTGTGTTAGATAAAAATTCATTTCAATTCGCTAATCGGGCTAATATGAATCAGGTGAATCGAGTTCTGCTTTTGGAAACTGGGTTAAGAAGGGGTGCACCGTTCCTGGAGGTACTGCAATACCAGGTCAATGCGTGGAGTGGACAGAGCAAGCTCTTTTTCCATCTCCCTGTTCTAAAAATCCATTTAATATATGGTCCCCAGATAGGGGACGTATCAGATATTAAACTGATAAGAACAGATACTACACTTGATCTTAGCCAAAAGGCCGAGAAGCGATAACCAGAATTGGTTTGGGCCTCGAGTGGCACCCTGGCCTATGCCGGACACATCTTAGGGAGAGAGAGCGAGAGGGAGACAAACCCACGCCTACACAAGACATTTTGTCACCCAAGCCAACCCTTGAAAAGGCTGCTTTGCAGAGCAAAAACAAGAAGAATGGTGCGTTTTGCAGCCGCCGCCCACTGCAATGAATCTGAATAACTCCTCCTTTAGGGCGCAAGCAACTCCCCTCCCCCTTGCAGTCTTTCCAATTCACGATACAAAAAGACGGACAGGACAGGTTGCCTGACTTTCCGTCACTGCCACCCTTTGCCATCCTTACCCGTAGAAAGCCCTTTCATCATCCCCAAACCCTAATCTTTTCCCTTTCCTTCCCAGCCCCCAAACCCTGCCCTCTGTACCTTTCTCACCACCCGCTTCCCTTCTCCTGTCATCCCCCTACCACCCGGGAAAAAAAGAGATTGCCCCCTCCTTCCACTAGCCCACCCTCCCACCCAAAGAACAACTTCTTCTGCGCAGCTTGTTTTCTAGGCAGCAGCGCTATTGTGATGTCATCGGGGGGCATTGTGACAAGCCGCCAGTGTTCCGTCTCTTCATGTTGTGCACTGTTCAAACCGAAAATACATCAACAGGCAGGCTACAGAAAAGCTTACTAACAAAGGTTAGAGAGGGGCTTTCTCAGAGGGCTTTTTACAGTTTGTCTATTCCCAATTAGCCGGTTTAGTATACTTAATGAAAGTACTAATTCTTTCATAGGCCGCCCATTCTTAGTATTTGACGTTCAGGTAACAACAGGTAACTTTATTTGGAGTGGAAGCAGAGAGATAACACCAGATGCCAATTGTAGATCCTCTCACACCTGTGGTCACTGCAGCATCTGACTCCACTTTGTCCAAAAGGGATCTATTCCATTCAATTACACATGATCTAGATTAGACTGACAACAAGATACTGCACGGGACATAGCAGAGTTGGTGAAGTTGAGTGGTGATGAGTTTGCTATTTGGATGAATAAAGCAAGTAAAAAGTGTGTTAGATAAAAATTCATTTCAATTCGCTAATCGGGCTAATATGAATCAGGTGAATCGAGTTCTGCTTTTGGAAACTGGGTTAAGAAGGGGTGCACCGTTCCTGGAGGTACTGCAATACCAGGTCAATGCGTGGAGTGGACAGAGCAAGCTCTTTTTCCATCTCCCTGTTCTAAAAATCCATTTAATATATGGTCCCCAGATAGGGGACGTATCAGATATTAAACTGATAAGAACAGATACTACACTTGATCTTAGCCAAAAGGCCGAGAAGCGATAACCAGAATTGGTTTGGGCCTCGAGTGGCACCCTGGCCTATGCCGGACACATCTTAGGGAGAGAGAGCGAGAGGGAGACAAACCCACGCCTACACAAGACATTTTGTCACCCAAGCCAACCCTTGAAAAGGCTGCTTTGCAGAGCAAAAACAAGAAGAATGGTGCGTTTTGCAGCCGCCGCCCACTGCAATGAATCTGAATAACTCCTCCTTTAGGGCGCAAGCAACTCCCCTCCCCCTTGCAGTCTTTCCAATTCACGATACAAAAAGACGGACAGGACAGGTTGCCTGACTTTCCGTCACTGCCACCCTTTGCCATCCTTACCCGTAGAAAGCCCTTTCATCATCCCCAAACCCTAATCTTTTCCCTTTCCTTCCCAGCCCCCAAACCCTGCCCTCTGTACCTTTCTCACCACCCGCTTCCCTTCTCCTGTCATCCCCCTACCACCCGGGAAAAAAAGAGATTGCCCCCTCCTTCCACTAGCCCACCCTCCCACCCAAAGAACAACTTCTTCTGCGCAGCTTGTTTTCTAGGCAGCAGCGCTATTGTGATGTCATCGGGGGGCATTGTGACAAGCCGCCAGTGTTCCGTCTCTTCATGTTGTGCACTGTTCAAACCGAAAATACATCAACAGGCAGGCTACAGAAAAGCTTACTAACAAAGGTTAGAGAGGGGCTTTCTCAGAGGGCTTTTTACAGTTTGTCTATTCCCAATTAGCCGGTTTAGTATACTTAATGAAAGTACTAATTCTTTCATAGGCCGCCCATTCTTAGTATTTGACGTTCAGGTAACAACAGGTAACTTTATTTGGAGTGGAAGCAGAGAGATAACACCAGATGCCAATTGTAGATCCTCTCACACCTGTGGTCACTGCAGCATCTGACTCCACTTTGTCCAAAAGGGATCTATTCCATTCAATTACACATGATCTAGATTAGACTGACAACAAGATACTGCACGGGACATAGCAGAGTTGGTGAAGTTGAGTGGTGATGAGTTTGCTATTTGGATGAATAAAGCAAGTAAAAAGTGTGTTAGATAAAAATTCATTTCAATTCGCTAATCGGGCTAATATGAATCAGGTGAATCGAGTTCTGCTTTTGGAAACTGGGTTAAGAAGGGGTGCACCGTTCCTGGAGGTACTGCAATACCAGGTCAATGCGTGGAGTGGACAGAGCAAGCTCTTTTTCCATCTCCCTGTTCTAAAAATCCATTTAATATATGGTCCCCAGATAGGGGACGTATCAGATATTAAACTGATAAGAACAGATACTACACTTGATCTTAGCCAAAAGGCCGAGAAGCGATAACCAGAATTGGTTTGGGCCTCGAGTGGCACCCTGGCCTATGCCGGACACATCTTAGGGAGAGAGAGCGAGAGGGAGACAAACCCACGCCTACACAAGACATTTTGTCACCCAAGCCAACCCTTGAAAAGGCTGCTTTGCAGAGCAAAAACAAGAAGAATGGTGCGTTTTGCAGCCGCCGCCCACTGCAATGAATCTGAATAACTCCTCCTTTAGGGCGCAAGCAACTCCCCTCCCCCTTGCAGTCTTTCCAATTCACGATACAAAAAGACGGACAGGACAGGTTGCCTGACTTTCCGTCACTGCCACCCTTTGCCATCCTTACCCGTAGAAAGCCCTTTCATCATCCCCAAACCCTAATCTTTTCCCTTTCCTTCCCAGCCCCCAAACCCTGCCCTCTGTACCTTTCTCACCACCCGCTTCCCTTCTCCTGTCATCCCCCTACCACCCGGGAAAAAAAGAGATTGCCCCCTCCTTCCACTAGCCCACCCTCCCACCCAAAGAACAACTTCTTCTGCGCAGCTTGTTTTCTAGGCAGCAGCGCTATTGTGATGTCATCGGGGGGCATTGTGACAAGCCGCCAGTGTTCCGTCTCTTCATGTTGTGCACTGTTCAAACCGAAAATACATCAACAGGCAGGCTACAGAAAAGCTTACTAACAAAGGTTAGAGAGGGGCTTTCTCAGAGGGCTTTTTACAGTTTGTCTATTCCCAATTAGCCGGTTTAGTATACTTAATGAAAGTACTAATTCTTTCATAGGCCGCCCATTCTTAGTATTTGACGTTCAGGTAACAACAGGTAACTTTATTTGGAGTGGAAGCAGAGAGATAACACCAGATGCCAATTGTAGATCCTCTCACACCTGTGGTCACTGCAGCATCTGACTCCACTTTGTCCAAAAGGGATCTATTCCATTCAATTACACATGATCTAGATTAGACTGACAACAAGATACTGCACGGGACATAGCAGAGTTGGTGAAGTTGAGTGGTGATGAGTTTGCTATTTGGATGAATAAAGCAAGTAAAAAGTGTGTTAGATAAAAATTCATTTCAATTCGCTAATCGGGCTAATATGAATCAGGTGAATCGAGTTCTGCTTTTGGAAACTGGGTTAAGAAGGGGTGCACCGTTCCTGGAGGTACTGCAATACCAGGTCAATGCGTGGAGTGGACAGAGCAAGCTCTTTTTCCATCTCCCTGTTCTAAAAATCCATTTAATATATGGTCCCCAGATAGGGGACGTATCAGATATTAAACTGATAAGAACAGATTTTTTGATTTAATGAAGCTTTCCAAAGCACCACAAAAAATGCATGACCGAAGTCACACCAAAAACAGTGCAAAGGCTAGGATTCGTGTGGACCCCACCGTGAGGAGAGGGTCCCCAAAAATCAACCCCGTCCCTCCGAGCCAGAAGGCCACAGCAAGGGTCAGGGATCTTCGGTGCTCCCCCAAGCCGAAGCCTGGTTGAGCCTTGTTGTTGCTCCCAGCATCCACCCAGGCATCTTACCCAAGTGGAGTAGAGAGCTACTAGTTGTTGGTTTCGCAGCCGAAACTGCCCGGACCGTCAACCGGTGTTGGTTTCTCAGCCCAAGGCTAACCGGACCTCCAACCGGGTGTTGGTTTCTCAGCCGAAGCTGACCCAGACCTCCAACCAGGTGTTGGTTTCTCAGCCGAAGCTGACCCGGACCTCCAACCGGGTGTTAGTTTCTCAGCCCAAAGCTGACCAGACCTCCGACCGGGATTAAAAAAATTTCCCTTCCTAGCCAGAAGGCCAGGATAGGGTAATATGCTCAAAAAGTATGAAAAGGCAAGGTACGGTGTGCTACAGAGCCCAAGGCTTGCCGGGGTCCCAAGCCAGCAAGCTCAGACTCACTCCAGGGTCGTCAGTCCTGGGGCACGTTGTACCATAGCCCCCCACCCTTACTCAGTCTAATAGCCTCGATCCTGGTAGGGCCATGTTTTCCTCTTGATGAATATACTATCCACCCAGAGTACTAGCAAGCGCAACCTTCCAGTGTGCATTGTATCATTGTACTAAGGTGGCCTGGAGCTTAAACCACCTCTTCGAACAACACTACACTTGATCTTAGCCAAAAGGCCGAGAAGCGATAACCAGAATTGGTTTGGGCCTCGAGTGGCACCCTGGCCTATGCCGGACACATCTTAGGGAGAGAGAGCGAGAGGGAGACAAACCCACGCCTACACAAGACATTTTGTCACCCAAGCCAACCCTTGAAAAGGCTGCTTTGCAGAGCAAAAACAAGAAGAATGGTGCGTTTTGCAGCCGCCGCCCACTGCAATGAATCTGAATAACTCCTCTTTTAGGGCGCAAGCAACTCCCCTCCCCCTTGCAGTCTTTCCAATTCACGATACAAAAAGACGGACAGGACAGGTTGCCTGACTTTCCGTCACTGCCACCCTTTGCCATCCTTATCCGTAGAAAGCCCTTTCATCATCCCCAAACCCTAATCTTTTCCCTTTCCTTCCCAGCCCCCAAACCCTGCCCTCTGTACCTTTCTCACCACCCGCTTCCCTTCTCCTGTCATCCCCCTACCACCCGGGAAAAAAAGAGATTGCCCCCTCCTTCCACTAGCCCACCCTCCCACCCAAAGAACAACTTCTTCTGCGCAGCTTGTTTTCTAGGCAGCAGCGCTATTGTGATGTCATCGGGGGGCATTGTGACAAGCCGCCAGTGTTCCGTCTCTTCATGTTGTGCACTGTTCAAACCGAAAATACATCAACAGGCAGGCTACAGAAAAGCTTACTAACAAAGGTTAGAGAGGGGCTTTCTCAGAGGGCTTTTTACAGTTTGTCTATTCCCAATTAGCCGGTTTAGTATACTTAATGAAAGTACTAATTCTTTCATAGGCCGCCCATTCTTAGTATTTGACGTTCAGGTAACAACAGGTAACTTTATTTGGAGTGGAAGCAGAGAGATAACACCAGATGCCAATTGTAGATCCTCTCACACCTGTGGTCACTGCAGCATCTGACTCCACTTTGTCCAAAAGGGATCTATTCCATTCAATTACACATGATCTAGATTAGACTGACAACAAGATACTGCACGGGACATAGCAGAGTTGGTGAAGTTGAGTGGTGATGAGTTTGCTATTTGGATGAATAAAGCAAGTAAAAAGTGTGTTAGATAAAAATTCATTTCAATTCGCTAATCGGGCTAATATGAATCAGGTGAATCGAGTTCTGCTTTTGGAAACTGGGTTAAGAAGGGGTGCACCGTTCCTGGAGGTACTGCAATACCAGGTCAATGCGTGGAGTGGACAGAGCAAGCTCTTTTTCC